>NW_027263858.1:0-129061 GCF_044049435.1 Aspergillus pseudodeflectus | reverse complement strand
CACCCTGGGCAAGAAGCAGCATCGCCATCTCCGTATGGCCCTTCTCAATGGAGAATAGCAGTGGCGGCTCGTAGCTACCCCATCCATGGTTGAGATCAACATTTGGGCACTGGAGCAACCTGCGAACCACCTCAACTCGACCAGTTTTTATAGCAAGCCACAGTATAGGGTCCTCATGGATACCCGTGGGATCAACTCGGATATCTGGTCTTGTGAGAAGCAGATCAATGATGGCCAAGTCTCCGCTCTCAACTGCCCAGCTGAGTGCTGTCCGATTCTGGTGATCGGTGATGTTCGGATCAAGCTGTCTCGTCCGAACGAGCGACCTTAGAACCGACATGCTTGGCCTCTGGACAGCATGGTGAAGGGATGTCGACCGGTCTTGGTTGACCACATGAGTGTCGACAATAGCATTAACATCCACCTCAGGCAGAGAAAGCAGCTGAGTAGCTACTTCTTCGTGCCCACGTCGAGTTGCTAACCATAGAGCTGTCGCCCCGCTTCTGTCACGTCGGTTGATATCTGCCTCTGGCATGGCAACAAGCTCTTTAAGTATGGCTGTGTGCCCTTCTTTCGCCGCGAGGTGCAGCGCGGTCGCCTCATAACGATCTTGTGCATTGACATCGATATCCTGATGGCCAAGCAGCACCTTCACCGACCCCAAGTCTCCATTTCCAGCCGCTAAATGCAATGGAGTTCGGTCATAGTGATTCCTGACATTCGCATCAAATCCATGGTCGAGCAATAGCTGAACTATTCCAGAATATCCTCTCACAGTGGCAAGAAAAAGCGACTTGGCCTGACCCTGACTTTGTTCGGAGTCAACTGACGAACTAACTCTGTTTGATTGTTCCAAGATGGCCTTGGCCACAATTTCGTGTCCTCCAACTATTGCCTTGTCTAGAGGTGTCTCTTCGGTATTGTCTACCGCGTTCGCATCAGCTCCCTTCTGCAGCAACATTCTCGCCATCGAAAGTTGACCTCGACTTGCAGCATAATGGAGTGGAGTTCGTCCTTTGCGGTCTCGACATTCGATCTTGATAGTCTCCTCAGACAGCAAAATCTTCGCGATCTCCTCATGCTGGAAAACTATAGCCAGGAATAACGGTGTCAAGCCTTGCATCTCTCTTGAATTGATGTTAACTTGGCCTGTGGCTATCAGGCTCTTGGTGATCTGTTCATATCCATTCCATGCAGCTGTAGCCAGGGGTGTGAGTCCACACAGTGTACCTCGACAGTCAACCTCAATGTGTTCTCTGGCGAGAAGCCGATTGACAATACGCGCGTGTCCCTTGAAGGCTGCATACCACAGCGCAGTCCGTCCTGCGTTGTCACAGAAGTTAAGGGAAGCCCTGGCCCTAAGAAGGATCTCAACGACGGATTCCGATCCATGAATGGCTGCAGATATAAGCGGTGTAATATTCTCATGGACTGCGTTGACGGCTTCCGGGCACAGGCAGAGAAAAGTATGGACCAACTTGGCTACTCCTCTCTTAGCCGCCCAATGCAAGGCAGAACTATTTTGGTACCGGACATTGAATCTGTAGAGAACTTGAAGAGCGATTTGGAGTGTCCGTCGGTTGGTCCTTGCCAGCGCGAGAATATCCCTAGCCCGGTCAAGATTTTCTGCTATGCAGAGGACTAACTCTGTTGGCAGATCAATAAGATGCATCTATTTATAGTCAGATTTTGTTTCGACGGATTGTCTTTGCTAGGCAAGGAGCAATGAAAAATGCGTACTTTGGCCTGGGACCGCTCGCAGGATCGAGGTTGGCATGAAGTGATGTATGCTGACCGGGTCCTAGTGGGAGCTTTATCTTGGAATGGATATTAAGGCAAAGCAGGTCCTATCCTATGTTGACCCCCTCTCCACCTCGACGTCTGGCCCCCTCCCTGCTGGAATCGTGATGACAGACGCAAAATACTTTGGCTGCTCCACCCTTGCTATATTATGGTGCATTAAAAGACTCCGTATCAAGGGCCCGTACAACGGAAACCACAGACTTGCGGCGACCCCTCACGCTGGGTTCTCGCTACTCCTCATTTAACGCCTTTGCCTCAGGGGACAGACCTTGGCCCAGATCTTGAGTTATTTGCCATTGCGTGGGCCAGTTCCAAAAGTCCCCTAATAAAGTTGAAGCTAATATCTAGTCAAGGACCGACTTTGGGTGAGCTCAAGCGAGAGTATATATACAGAAGAGACGTTTTATATTTTGAGGATCCTTATGGGACAGTGCGATGATATTTTAAACGCAAACAAGCATTTTTTAAGGCTAATTTCCCTTCCACTTCGAAGCCTGGCACACCCTCCCTGATATCGTGACTATTTTTGTGGATCCACTATTCCACCATATTTTGGTGTATTGAAAGTTCCTGTATCCTGGGTGGGGGTGTGAAAGGAAAGACGAGCTTGCACCCAATCGCCTCAAGCCAGATCTTGGCCTCTCATGCACGAAATTTGCTTGCAGGGACCTATCTTGCTCAGAGTTCAGAGTCGTTCACTAATGGCGTTTTCTAGCCCCTGAAATCTGTCGATAAAGTTGAGGGCAACGGATGAAAGGATTACGTTTGCCAGGCATTGTGGTTCGGGGGTCTGGGCGTAAAGTAGGTCGATATCTATAACATACAAGTTCAATACACCAATATCTATAGGTCGATAGGGGTCAGTATCCCACAATGCTTGCTGTGCCCTAGCGACGGATTCTCTTATATACATCCTCCACCCATCCACTCCTCACACTCTTCTCGGTCGGTACCTGACATGCTTTTTGACAGTGCATTATGCGTCAAACAAATGTGGTTAGTGATTGGTTCACACTGCATATGGTCTTCTAACTAGTATAACAGGAAGCAGAGGTCTTTCTGCATAGGTCCATTCTGCACAATCCTGCGAGATTAACGATCAAGACCTTCGTTGGACGGTCGTTGAGCCCTGACATTGTCACACCAATTCACTTGTTGCTCGAAGGATTCGCCAATTCCATTCTGAACGAGCTCTCCGATAAAAACCTCCTCATGCTGTCACTTGTCTATTGGCACTTTGACGCGTCTACCCAAGAGCCATCTTTCGAAACTCGCCACCGCCTCTTACAGTCATTGGAGGTTTCTGTTGAGCTGGATATAATGTGCAGCATTCTTTGCGATCTTTACAACGATAGGGTGAGCAAGAAAGTGACAAAAGCGATCTTTAAAGCAGACTTTTGGAGGGTGTTAGCTTATGTCGACTCCCTTTTCTGGTATTGCCTCCGACGTGTTGTAAATCAAGAAACGATGAGCCAACATCTACAGTAGAAGCCATTGGTTGGAAATCGATCAAGCATTCATCTTGTATATACAACAGTCAATCTTCCTCCGAAATACAACAATATGGTGATAAATTATTCAGCTGCTGAAGCCCGGAATCGAGGCCATCCCTACATAGGTCAAAAATCCAATACTGTGCCACAACTTACCGCAGTCTGTCACACGATTGAGTTGCTCTCTTTTACTCTTTGACAAATCGCGGTGGGAAAGGCCAGAAATATTAGATTTGTAGCAGTATGATGATATAACTATTTAATACACCCAAAGTCCATGAGCTCCTCGGATCCGCCATGGACCGATACAAAACGCATGGCCCTGAGAGTTCCCCGAATAGCTCGGCTGACAAAAGCCTGTATATGCAGCTTCAATTGTATAGGGGTTTGGCTTTAATAGATCCATGCACACTCGTTGTGACCGCTAGCTAAATACCTTTGGTACCATTAACCCCAATATACGCGATAGAAGAGCCGAACTCTGCCCTTCCCACAATAACTTGAAAGAGTTTAGCAGCCGATCAGGGCATCCAGCACAGTGGTAAAAATATATACTCACAGCTTGTTAGACAGAGGGACTCCTTCAAACGTCTTTTCCATAGTTCTCAACAACAAACATGATATCAAAGCAACGATAGCCTCTTGGAACATTATCGGCGAGAATAAAAGCACCCAGAGCTGCCCGATAGCAGGAGAGAAATGTTCCGAAGTCTGTTTGTTGCAGAGCCAGGCCCTTATGGATTTCATCCTCCTGGTCACGGAAATGGCGAGATAGGAGGTCGGAGCGTGCGAAACCTTGAAGACATATAGGGCAAAGGAACCTTAACGTTGAGTTCTCTATAACTCGTTTCAAGATGTCATTCTGCCTCTGCAAGCCCGGGGTAGCCATGCTGCTCCGACAAGAGATTAATAGCAATTCGAGATGCAGGAACAGGATGAAATGCTCCACAGCATCAGAGGAAACTAGATCTGCCTTTTATGTGGTCAAGACACCTCCGAAGCCTAGTACTTTTGCTATCTTCCTGCTTCTTTCGTAGAATATGCTCTAGGTAGGACTCAGCTCCAGCCGATCTTTCCAGATGCATTGCGATCATTAAAATAAACCTAAGGAGAGGAGCTAATGTATTATCCTGCGCATGCAGCGAGTATCCACTTCCTAGCCCTGTCTGGGAATTGACCTCAAGCCTGGCCCTCCACGTTCTTGCTGATGCATAGACGTTTGTTCTTCTCTTCCCAGTCCTCCAAGATGTGCCTTCCCCATTCCGATTGTTTCAACTCAGTCTTAAGAACCATGTAACGCTCATAATAAAAGCAAGGATATTCAACCTCGTATTCCCTGTCCAAGTCTCTGGCTTCCCGAGAAAAAACCATCATAGTCTGTGTCTCACCGCTTGGAAGAGCAGCATTCTAGTCCCTTGTCAGTGCACGAGAGAGGCTCGTAGGATTGGTCACTGACTCGCATATCTTCTAATTCCTGTACTGATATCTCACGCGGCTGTGATATATTGTATACGGGCGATGGTGAGCAAGGCGCGAAGGATTCGTTTGCATCGGGTGGTTGTACAATGCAGCAGAGGAAATTTGAAGCAATTGCCGTTAAAATACTGATCACATCCATTGTAACTGGAGCGTCGGGATAGATGTTGCTTTCGAATCCGAGTAGAACAACCTTTTGCTACATCCATATCTGCTTCTGGTGTCCATTTATAGATCTGAACTTATTATAATTCCGTGTATCTCCTGATATCGTAGAGAATTCCAAAGTGAAGGTTTTAAACTAGGAAGTAAATGATGATCAATTGATCTGCGTATACCATTTAGCCAATCAGATGATTCCCCGATTGACCAAGCTATCCCATCCCATCCCGTCCCATCCCGTCCCATTCCACCCCATTTACCCCTTCCCGTCTCGGCCTGGCCTTTTCCATTTTTTTTTTTCTTGGCCTAGACCAGATGTCCTGTGGAAGACGTCAGAGTCAGCCTTTTCAAGTCTTATTACCGGACCAAGTACGAAGGCTAGAATATGAGCAGAGGTTGTAGGCCCCTCGGGCTTTTGCGCCTTTCACGAAAATACATACGTCTTATAATTCAATACTGATTTCACTCCTTCTGCATGCTGACCACTTCGCTTTTCTTGAAGAGTTAGTTCTTTGGATTTCGTTGACAATCGGGCAAGCTCCTTGATGAGTCAGCAGAGTTTTCCATTGGTTCTCGAGGGGCGTTGGGCTCAAATCTGATGCCCCTCCTCCGAGAGAGATTTTATCAATGTCTTCATATCATGAGAAAACAAAATCGCAAGCCTGCAATACAAATGCGCACGATCTACATTTTTTGAGAGTTGGTTCTCGTCTGCCGCATTTTTTCAATCGCCCTCCATTACGAGATTGCAGAGACGGTGTGCAAGGCCGCGTCACGATTTATTTACGAAGCAACTCGGACGAGAATCTGCGTCACCAAACAGCCTCGGCAATCGACATAACCACCTTCCGCCACTTGCGGTTTTGAACCCGCGATGACCGATGTTGTCGGGCAAAAGGCGCTCAATGGCGAGTGGGAAAGGATATCAAATAAGTGTTTTGAGATACAAGAGGACATGGTCATGAGTTTTGAAGGGCAGTCCTGCAATATTGCAGATTCTGAAGGAAAGCCTGTTCCCAACGGGAGCCTGGGCATCGCAGATGGAAGAGTGGCGAGGGATGTGAAGATTGGTTATCGATGCTACATCATGAGGGCAAACGTGAAGTTCGAGAAGATTCAGCCAGAGAGTTGTTAGAGGTAAGTGATAGTATTTGCTACTCAGGATCACCCAGACCCAGAACATTGGAGATACTGAACCCATCAGCATAGCCCATCCTAATAACCAGGAAAGTGTCCTCGTTAATCTTTTTTGGCAAGTACAGGGTCAAGCAGTTCGTTACCGACAAGCCTCCCCTCTCCTGTTCATCTTTCCATAACTTGCTCATCCTCATTCCCGTCCGAAACGGTTCGGGTAGCTTGTCAATCATATGACGTCTCATGAACGAGAAGGACAGATAAGGGTCACCATCAGATGACGCCGGATTTCCTGGGAATATAAGCTCCGATCTTTCCTGCCGTGCAGCGATACATACCTAGGATTTGAGATTCTACTTGTAGGCGTTTTGGCGGCCGCTCACTGACTCCTTCGGAGGTGGTGTATGTCCCATACAGAGGGTTCTTTTGTCGTCCACTTGGGGAATTTTGTTCCTGGCCAGAAGCCTCCAGATCACCCCGTTGCCCTGTATAACACATGCTTAAAGATTGAAACCTCATAAAAATGGAGCCGTCCTTACCTGTTGAGTTTTCAATTCTCGGTACTGCTTCAGGAAAATCCTCAATATATCTTTTCCCTAATTTTGCTGCGGTGGAAACACCCAAGGCAGCAGTATCTTGGGTTATAGTTTCCTGACGTGGTAAGTTGCAGCAAATAGCGATGGTGACCGAAGATAGCGATGGTTGTGGTGGGCATGATTTCCACCAATCTTCAAGCTGCTTATAGAATGGGCCAGGAGGTATTAGAGGAAGTGTAGAAATATGATATGACAAAGAACAAAGGACAAATAGTTCTGCGCTGATTGAATACGTCTTTCTTGAAAAGTAACGCGCCCGGCGTCGGCGACTCCGAGTCGACGACGTTTGCTTACTCAGTGACTCATCGGTTTCCACCAACAGGCCGGCCCACGAATTAAATTGAGTAATCTCATTATCGGAAAGAGGGTCTTGGATTTTCGAGAATTTGTCTTCAAGACGAGGTTTGAATTGGTTTGCAAAGAATGTGCTGGCAGCTGAGTTCATGTTCACAGTGATGAACTTTTGGAAAGTTGCGGGGTACCTCACCATATGTAATGTCCCATCCCATTCCATCCCATTCCATCCCATTCCATCCCATTCTGAGCTAGGATATCCATAAAACCAATCATTATCATCCTTGTGGAGCGGACCCGTTCTCCTATCTGTCTTCGGCCTGGACAAGCGACCTACAATTTCTTGGCATTGGTTGTTCGCCAACCGATTGGTTTTGATCACCTCAGCGCGCATTGCCAAGCATAATTTTTATTGGCCCTCTGGCTCAAATATCGGTAGTTGCCTTCAACGCACTTACCACAGAAGGCCATTCGATGATCGGATTGTAGCTTGCCGCCCTCGACGAAGACACAGTGCCCACTTGCACGGACCCTGTCCTCGATCTGAATAAACATGCCATTGTAATTTGCGACAGGTCCCTGCAAAAGCACAGGCCGCAATGGCTTGTCTCGCCAGAACTTTCCCTGCTTTGGTGATCTTTGCGATATGGGACAGCCACCAAGAGGCAAGCTGGCGGCTCTATTGGGTCAAGACTAGCCGCCCGCACAAGACTTCTACCCTCTCAAAGGGGACTGCGTAGAGATGTTCCGGGGACTTTCTCCGGCCCAGGGTATTTATAGGTTCGGGATGCTCTATCGAAATTCAATTCAGCTCTTTTGGTTGCTCAACTGCGCTTCAGCAATTTTGACTATTTCCTCTCATCGTACCTCATCCTTATCTCATCATGTCGCGTCGTGCTTGGGGCAAAGTTATGGAAGCCATCACAGGCCGAGGCTCTAAGGTCTGGGAAAAGTTGGTTAAGCCAACAGTTGGGAGGGGAAAGACCCAGTGGCCGAAGACCCAAAGTGACCTTGAAAACCAAGGCGTCCGCTTCGACTACGACGGTACTATCGAAGATAATGGTCAGATCTATCACAAGTACCAGGTTCAGCCAAATGCTGGGAAGATCCCCAGTTCTTGGAAAGATTGGAGAGACAAGCACGGTGGGACCCACGCCGTCATTGGGACAGTCAAAATCAAACAAGATGCGACCAAAGACGAAGTCGATTCGGCCCTCAAGTCTCTTGAAGAGAAACTCTGATAGGACTGTCAGTACTCATATCTTGTTTATAATAATACTGTATTTTCCAAAGCATGCCCTCGGTGTTGCTGACGGTTCAGAAGCTGCGCTAGGAATGGAGGCTCAACAGACCCCAGAACTCACTCCACCCCGCAGAACTTCGCCTACCATTGGTCCGTCCCTGGAGGAAGATCTCGGCTTGACTATGGTGCTATTTATGCAACTGGGTCCAAAAAGTGAAGGGAGTCAATAATTTTACGTAGTAGCTCCTTGGTTTAAATAATCAAGTTCTTTGTCTTAAATGCAAATCGCCGAGCACTCCACTGCCACGGTACGAGGGCTAATAGTAGCTTTTTGCCGCTGACCAAACGTTGTGCCTCTTAGTCAGATGGTCTCGCCGTAGAAACCAAATCCTCTCGCGACATCGACGATGTAGAAATTCCGGTCTCCGTAGGCGCATTGTAATTAGCAGATTGAATGTACTGGTCACGTGGTAATATTCTGGTGTCGTCCGGAACCACTGCGTTAACTCCGGCTAACATCTGGAAATACATTTTTCCAGAGCCGTCCCCCTGGCGTTCGGTCTCGACACTTTTGAAGTCGCCATTTCTTCATTTTCTTCGAATGCCCCCTTTTACGATCAGAAGTTTTTCTTTTAGAACATGCAACTTCGCAATATCATCCGTTCTTTCTTCACTCGGGTTTTGCCCTTCCGCCCGTACCGGGTTCAACAGTTCAGGAACATAACAGAGTCCGTCCGTCAGCCTGCCCAGAACTCTAAGGATGAACTATTTAAATATACGTCTGGAAGATGGATGTACGTCCTTAACTCTGGCAAACATCCGTCCGAGGCTGACAGGCTATAGCTATAATGAACATCTACGGTTGACCGAACGTTACCTCGAGTTCGATGTGCCCGCCCTTGAGAAGGCTATTGCTGCCGCGTACGGACATTCCACTTCTGATATCGTTTCATTTTTTAAGCTTTCAGAAGGCGGATTCAATAGATTATTCCAAGCGACGTTCAAAGACGGGAAGCATATTATCGCTAGAGTTCCATATCCTTCCACAGGACCTGAACACTACGCAGTTGCTAGCGAAGTGGCCACTTTGAATTATCTCCGGCTGCATGGGATCACTACACCTAAGGTGTATGCTTGGTGCTCAACGCGGGTGAATCCTGTCGGCGCCGAGTACATCATCATGGAGAAATTGGACGGCAGCCCTCTAGGCGATGTATGGTTTACGATGACACCAAAAGAGCAGCACAGAATTATGAAACAGGTTGTCGAGTGGGAGACGCGATTGATGTCGTTGGAGTTCCCTGCGTCCGGTAGTATATACTATCGAAAGGATATTCGGCCAGGAGAAGGGATCCCGCTGCCGGCTGGCGATCACGAGTTTTGTATAGGTCCTATAGCACATTACAGTTGGTGGCACGACGAAAGAGCAGTACTCAAAACCGACAGGGGCCCCTGTAAGTGAGCAAATCCAGTAACATGCTAAACTGAATTGGTTAATCCGTTATAGGGATGTCATCCCACGATGTCTTTCACGCGGTTGGGAAACGGGAGTTGAAGTGGGCCGAAACTTATGCGAAACCTCGCCTTCCTTATGAACGCCTTTACAGAGAGATCTATAATTTTTGTCAAGTTTCGCCACATACTCACATCAAAAATTTGTCCGACTATCTAACCTTGGCGCGATGCCTTGGTTTCAAAAAGGGAAGCTCACTAAACCGGCCAGTCATTCGCCATCCTGATTTTCAACCGAACAATATACTCGTGTCAAAGACAAACGAAATTGTTGGATTGATTGATTGGCAACACTCTGCCATTCTTCCTCTTGGAATTGCGGCTGGGATACCGAAACATTTCCAGAATTACGGTGACCCTGATTCAGAAAAGCTCCTTGAGCCTCAGATCAATCTGCCACCAAACTATGACTCGCTTGACTTACCTGAGCAAATTCAAGTGCGGGAGGCCATTCGAAAACGGCTGGTCCATTTCCTTTACGCCGCTTTTACCAAGCGCTTGAATGAGGAACATTACGACGCAATATTTAACCAGTCTGTCATACTGCACCAACGCCTTTTTAAGAGTGCCGGTACTCCCTGGGAAGGAGACTCAACTACTTTACGGGCTGACATGATTCGTGCCATACAGAGCTGGTCGAATTTCATCACAGAAGACTCTTTAGAGCGTAACAAAGGAAAATGTACTGTGCCTCCTCTCGAGTATCCAGACACAGTTATTCATGACACTATTCGTGTGGATGCGCAACAGAGAGAAGCTGATACTGCGATGGAACAAATGCGAAATGTTCTCGGTGTGGACATATTGGGTTGGGTGTCTAATGATGAATATGAAGCTGCGAAAGAAATGGCTCGTGAGATGAAGGCCAAAATGCTTGAAGCGGCTGAAACTCGTGGCGATGTCGCCGGTGTTCAAAATCATTTTCCGTTCGATGACTTCGATGAAAAATCTTGACATTGACCTATGCAATACACTCCAAATGTACGTTAAAAGGCAATGTCTGGGCCAGACATGGCCTGACAAAAGGTGTTGCAAGGCTAGAGCAGTACAATGAAGTAAATGAGCTTCTTAAGCAAGCAAAGGCGGAGCTAATTTATCAGCTGGCACATTCTGAAACAGAAATAGTTGGGTAGGAAGCAGCATGGCCGTTCGATTCCGTGGCCAATCTCTCATTGCTGGCGTCAGTCTGAAGTTCGCGATTCGCTTGTCCTGTTCTTGCAGCATTAGCCAATGCTTATTTTCTCGAAATTTGCGCAATTCATGCCACAGCTTGATTCGCTTCGATACCAGTCATCAAGTAGAACTAGCCCAATGACTTTATCACTCAGGAGGCCAAGCCGTTTGTTTCCAGGTGGGTTGAGAGCCTCCTCCAAAAGCGTTTGATCTTGAAAGGTACAATCAATCCTGCCTTCAACCTCCCTTGTCTCCATAGTAAAGTAGAACGCAGTATAGAGAGTATGCACGATAAAAGTTGGTTGTTAGAGTGGCCGGATTATATACGTGGACGTGATCAGTGGAAAGCCTGGACAGCAGACGTCACCAGTTTCTCTCTTCACCCATCCCAATGAATGGTTGGCCTGGACTGGACAGTTCTTGGCTGGTTGCAAACGGACATGATTCCTCAGCGTCATTGGTGAAAATAATTCATTTGGATGGGATAAGTCGCCATCATCACTGTCCACGTTGCTTGCCTTGTCATGGTCGCTTTCAAGCCTGGTGATCGTATCTTGACGGGATACAATTTACTGATAATCAGGAGCCTCGGCAGCAAGACGTGGTGGACTGTACAAACCTTCACTGGATGGACAGATGACACTGTTTAGATGAGGGCCACTAAGCACCCGTAGTTGCGTGATGCTGCGCAGAGGGCCTTTTTCGATCGTCGTTCACAGATGGGTTTGCCATGGTCGATGTGCTTAAGAGAAAGCTGAACGCACGGGATTATAACAGGACTGGCATTCTTGTAGGGCGGGTGTTATCGGTGCATTTCCCGGGGTTGACTATGGTACTTCAGTGAGATACTAGGCACCCCGGAACAAATGACGTTTGCGATGACGAGGTTAACTTTAACGTGGACAGCCACGTTAGACTTCGTGGCGAAGTACGACTGCTTGTCTTTCCCTCTCTCCGCTACCATTCCTCGAAATTCAGCTTGGCGCTAAAAATGTTCCAAAATTGTACGACTTAGAACGAGCATACAGCATAAAAAGCCATATGGAGAGCCTACGGGTCGACCAGCAGCTGCTCCCACATAGGTTCTATCGTATTCAGTACGATGGCTGCAGGACGGTGTTAAATGAGATGGGATTATGGTCGATGTCTATGGATACGCTGGATACTGCTGCTACTATCGTTTCTGCCATTCAGCACCAATTAGATTGGTACAACCGCCGACCAACTCCATTCATATCTGTCTTTGACGATAAAGAGAGGGCAGATAATTGGGCTCTATCGCTTCGCAACGATAACATTGTAATGGCAGAAGTTGATACGAGCCTTCTCGAAAACGTCGTGGCTTTCCCTCTGGAGAGAGCACGACAATTACTGAATGTCGATATCTCGAGACACGCCCAGCACAATGGCGAGTGGCTAGTTCTGCATCATATCCCAGCTGTAGCAATCAGGCGTTGGATCGGAAGAGATACAATGGAGACGGATAGAGATATCAGACAAGAAGAGCGTGAGGAAGGTGAGTACATGTCAGCGGTATTCCATAGGTCAAAGGACTAGATATTTGCTGACGTATCGACTCCAAAGCACAAGCTGAAAGACGACTGCATCGGTGGCGGATGCAAAATGATCCGCTCTATCATTACGTCCCTGAGCTTGGAGGCTGGTACGATGAAGATGAGGAAGCAGAGGAACGCAATATTGCTGACGATATCATGAAGCTCATTGAAGACAACTGGTGATACTTCCGGATCAACCCAGCCCACTGAAAGGATGACACAATGGCTATAAGAGTTAGGACGGAGTAGGCGAAGTTCTTCTACTACTTTATTTCACTTGGCGGGGCAGAACGACCAAACCCATACTTGTAAGCATCAGCTTTGGCAGAGCAATGAGGCTATTAAGGATGATCATCAATAACACAAAGTAAGGAGAAGAAATGCAAGATTGATACTATGGAGCGTACGGAATTGACCCCTGCCACACACCCATGAAATAAAAGATGCTGGTATTCGAGGGCAGGGAGTCACTTTGTGACAACACGTACAGTGAAAGCACATCTCAAGAGCGAAGGCGAATTCCATGGACCTCCTGGGTATGGTTTTTGAAGTGTGTCACGCTGGGAGGGACAAAGTGAACCTTTCTCATGCCACATAATCCACAAGATTTTATGCCGCCGTCGAATGCTGCGAGTTCGAGTTTGTGCATGTTCTCCACATGATCCCAGAGTTTATTGCGTTTGCTCTTTTTCTTCTTGCGGTCAATAGGAGGTAAGCTTCGGTCGGACAGACAGAACAGGCACTGCAGAGGATCATATTTCTCTGCAATGCTTGCGGGGGCGGTTTCTCTCGTCCTTGTGTCGCACTCCGGCTGGGAAACCACTGCGCTTGCTTGCTTCCCACGGCGTGGGCTCTCTTTCCGACGCTGCCACCGAACCAGCAGGCGGATGAAATCCAATCGACGAAGATGGGCCTCCTCGTCTGTCCGCGGCGCCGGTGAGTAGCAGAGCAGCCGGACTACCTCTTCTCGTTCTGGGATGGAGTAGCGATTTGGCTGTATGCTTTGTTCTTCACTTTCCTTATCGCAGGGCTGAGCTTCATATTAACGGTTAAAAATTTCCGTGTCGGCATTCCGGAAATGCCGTTTCCAGTTCTTCTCCAGGGCTGATTTGCGGAGCTTAGTGAGAGTCCGATTTAACTCAGCATCTGCTTCTTTCTTTTGCCGACCGATCTCTAAGGCTTCTTCGAGAAGCTTTTTAGCCTCGGGGTCTTCTTCTTCAACCAGACTCAGCCCGAGTTCATCATGTTGAGCCTCCTTGACGGTAAACCCAAATTGATGGATCTTTAAAGTCAGCTGCTGGCATCGGGCGCGCAGCCGTCGGACTTTGGGATGATTGCCGATTTTGCGTGATTGTTCTTCGGTCAGGCGAATCGGGGCTGTATTATCTGCCACTAGAGTGGCTGTCCGCATTTCCCTCTGCACCACCTCGTTGGACGCTCGTCTGTGAAAAGCAGCCGCCGTGTCAAAGTCAACCTTTTCGTTCAGATAGTATTTGACCGCGTTAGACTCGTGGTCCGCAACCTGATCACGAACCGAGGCCGGGGCCTGATCTGTTCCAGTGGGTTAGCAGAAAACCTCTCTTTGCAAAGACCTCAAAGCCATACTATTAATTGCGTTAATAGCGCCACGCCGGACCTCTTTCTGGGGTAGATTCTCCTGCTGACCCGTTTTCCTCCCGATCTTTTTTATATAGCGTGCCCATGTTCTCGCTCTAAGTGCCAGCTGAATAGACGTGCGGTAGCCCTCGTCTGTGCGTTCGGGCTCGCGAAATATGGGGAGGTCCAACTTGTCTCGCTTGATCTTCAGGTGGATACCTCTTCGATGACGGGGGAGTGGCGCTGTATAGATGTCTGCCACATCCCAGATCGTAGCCACAAATATATCGTCGTCTATTCCCAGTGCCAAGAGCTGTGAGAGGAGGTTGAACAGAAGGTTGTCCTCATGCTCAATAGCAAACCTCTTTCTGCAGTCAAGTCAATATTATTCTAACAAGATACCTAAGGGGGGCTCTTCAGCTCACATTCGCGGCTTTCGGTCTTCTCCTTTGGTGTGAAGCAGGGTCACAATGGCAGTCAGCAGATTACGACGCCCACGCACAGGATTGCGGAGAATGTAGAATTCGACATGTCTCCACAGGATAGTGCTAGTTTCCTTATTCCCAGCAAGATAGCCGTCATCCGTCACGGTGGAACCGTCTGAAGTGTAGCCATCGTTATTCTCGTGATCCAGGCCCAATTCGCTGTCGTCCATCTCGGACGTTAATTCTTCCATCTCACCCAAACCACCACTGACGCCTGTGTCGTAGCCTGAATCGCTTGAAAACCCATCGCTCAAGCTGTCGGCTGAATTCATATCGTGCTCCTCCTCGGTCGCTATCTCTTCCCCTGGCGCTCCGAACGTGCCATCAGGTCGAGGGTTTACCGCGTGTCTCGTGTCGAATAGCGAGACTGCTCGACATGCTGAGATGCTTGATAGATTAAGACCAACCAGCGGATAGAGACGCTGCTTCTCATCCGCGAACACTGAATCACAATGAACAAGGTGTGTGACCTGGAACTCCAGGAGATCAATGGAATCGGCAGTAGGTTTTGGCAATGGAAGCTTCCGCAAGCCCATCTCCTTGCTGACCTGATTCTTGTACTACCACCCTAGGTTAGAAACCGGGACAAAAATAAGGAGAGCAGAACCACATACATTAAGACAGTCCCGGCGCATGTCAGGATCCATGTCTCTACCATTCTTTAGGTAATAAAGCCTCTTCAACGTCCTCCAGTAGTTGGCGAGGGTTCCGTCGGCTCTGATCGAACCCTGGAAATTGTCTTTGATCCAGTCAAACCAGGCCTTGACATCCGCAGCGGTGAGCTTCCTGAGCAACTCATCAGGATCGAGTGCAGCCTCTAGACAGAATCTATTCACCGTTGGTATAAGCAGCCTGCACGTCATGCAACGACGATTCAAGTGATTAGGACATACCGATTCCACTTGTCTCGTAGTGAGGCGGCGGAGATGTTTGTATTCGGTGCATATTGGGGCAGCGTCGGGCCACTAGCAAGGTGCCGCTCCCGTCGCCTCGCGTAGTAGAGGTGTGACTTCCGCTCAGATGTCTCTGCTCGACGTCGTGCGCTTCTTTGCCTGGGGAGACCTGAGTACGCCATTGAACGAAAGGGAGGAGCAAAGCATGGATGCATTGACGAGAAAAAAGGGAGATGGGAGTACAGAGAGACATAGTAGGATTTATAGTGTCGCTTGTCCGGGACGGTCTGGCAACAGGACTTTGCACCCTCTGTTCTTCGTGACTCTAGCTGGCGGTGGGTGATGCGTCCTCGGGTATACTCTAAGAGAGAAGCGGATCGCGAATCACAGTGGAGCCCAGCGAGTCTGGTGGGGATTGCCGCGCTAAGGGGAGTGCCCCAGTGAGCCGTGCGGCGCCGTAACGCCGTTACGCTGCCGCTCTGGTAATTTTCGCTCGGTAAAGCGGCGGCCAGGGACTTCCTGTTGAGGTTTAGCGCCCGGGGCCATCATCGCCCAAACGGGCTATGCGCATCGCCCGTTTAGGCGATGCCGGCCCCCAAAGGTACATTCTATATGTAATTTGTTACCATACAGCAGAGCCATACAAGTCGAAAAAGAAGTTTATTCTTAGCTTCTCCCTCCCAGATGAATTGGAGATCAAGCCTGTGGATTAATCCTCACAACTCAACGCTCGGATGGAAAGCTAATACACAAATCCTCGATGTGATTCGACCGTTTGGCAATTAAAGCTAGGTGGAATGGATTGGCAACTCAGCTCGCTACTCGTTGCCTGGGAAGTCAGCCTTGCTCAGCTGTCTTTTCTCTCTCCTTGTTCTCTGAATACATACTTCGGAGCTTTGTACTGGAGGTTGCTGTGCTAGGCGTTCTCTGGGCATTTTAGCTAGTTTGGAAACAAACTCTACCAAAAGGACATCGAAGAAAGGTGCACTTCCTCCCCAACTAACTGCACCCTCTCCCGGCCCCTTGACCACCCGCAATCTTTGTGCCTAAGCGAAATGACATAGTGTCGACTTTTAGACTCTACCTCGTCCTCTAAATGAGGTGGCAGTCCGCTTTTAGATGGCAAGAGGCCGTATGGGTTTAGACCGGGTGATGGATCCCAGAGAAGCCCATGGAGGCCAGTGGATCAAAGGAAGCTTTGATACAACTCCGCAGTCTCAGACGGAGATAGGAGATGGAAATTGCTAGAAGTCACGCCTTCATATTTGAAATACATTCGACCAATTGACAGCCCGTATCTGGCATGGATGGGGAGCTGAGCTAGGCAGCAAGATTCTGGCAGAACCGGCGTTTCAACTCACGCGTCGAGTGTCCGATCGGGAAGTTGTGGGCATTCAAGGTTCCCATGGGGTGAGTTCCTCACCCTAACAGGGTGAGCGACTCACCAAACTCACTCAGTCGCGTAGGCGCGCACGTGCACGAAGCGCCCTGGATCACGGAATAACTCGCGGTCCGTCCCGTCGGTAGATCGAAGCTTGGCAGACCTGTTCACCACAGATCTCGGTCGCTAAAAAAAGGTGAACACTGCCCCTTCTCCCCGTCTTTGAAGATGTTAGGCATTTCGGAGGCTGAACCTTAGGGCATGGATTGGGAACAGATAGATAAACAAAAGAGATCTGGTTCCTGTTTGACCACAGAGACCTTCTGTCCGCTAGAAAATCGGCCATCTGGGCCATCCTCAAGTTTCTTGTCCCGCATCCCAACTTTCTAGCCATTCCATCAACCTTTTGGAGGGATCGGGTTGATCCGGAAACACTCCGTGGAAGTTCTGAATCTCATGCGGAGCACCCTTGAACTCGCGTGCTGGATACCAGGTCGGATCGGAACCATATCCTTTCCATTCAGCCTGATAATGCAGCTTTCCTCTCCATATTCGTGACGCAAAGATTTGCTCCACTTCCCGTTCTCGCTCGTCCATGGGATTGTATGTAACTGCTGTATGGATTATTATTCCTAGAGGGAAGACTTCCCTTCATAGACCTCTGAGCATATCCACGCGTACGATGATGTTCCCGATACGATCTGGGACCAACTGTACGCGGAAGAGCGGCAGTGAATTTAAACTCCAAGTGGATCAATGTTACTATCAATCAACATAAACGTCGGCGCAACCAAGCCACGTCAGATGACAAAGAGTTCTTCTGATCGGGCTGACACAACCACCCCTATTTTGCCTGTTGATCTAGATCAAATACCTTTGGGCCACCTGAAGTGGCAGTGGAAGAATACACCGATTGGCACCTGGCGAAAGTAAGCACTGAGAACTTCAAGCAGAATGTTACAGCACATTTCTAGAGAGCGCCTCCTGTTAGCTACCCCATCAACACGTGCGACGAAGGCATTATGCAAATGAGGCTCTCTTGGTCAGACTGGAAGACACAGGGAATGTGGATGCGGCGGAAAGCATCAGGAGTGCACGTGAAGTACATACAAAAACTAAAGCGTGAGCCCACTAGCTATCGCCACTGGAGTGCAGGAATTGATTGGAAGATGTATTGAACTAAAAAAACTTTCTAGATATACATCAGATCCCGCATATAGTCCTCCTGAACTCAACTGTCCTCACTTATCAAGGTCAAATGGCCAGATTGACCTCAGTGTCATTTCATCTCTTACCGGCTCATCATTGTCTAAATCTGCGTTCGTCAAAACAGCCTGCAACATTCCATCAAAGAGTTCGTTCTGGGCTGATTGTGCCGCTTCCCAACCATTTGGCGGTACCCATCCGTCTGAAGCTGTATTTAGGAAGCTTGACAAATCGGTTCGCAGATTCTGTGCCGCCTCGAAAAGCCTGTACTCTTTCTCGTGTTTCTCAAGCTCTTCTCGCGTGGGTAAAGGGTAAGGACATTGACCTTCAAATCCTAGCTCGTTCCAATGCCTCGCAGTCTCAATCATCTCGTGACGTAAGGCCACTGCACCATCTTTCCATGTTCTATAACAGTAACGGAAAGGGCGAAAAATATTGTCATTCATCAGCCTTGGGCCTGCAAGTTTTGGTGTGAGAAACTGTGAAGAGAGATCAAAAGCTTTGGCGCATATCTCACTTCCTTCTGCGAAGTCCGGGACCTCGTCCGAGTACCAAAACGCCGGCTCGATACTAGCTGCTTGCCAATCAATAATGCTAGTGATAACAGAAGGATTGTCATCCGAAACAAATATATTCCTCGTATGCAGGTCCGGGTGGAACAATAAGGGTGGGGCGGAATTTCTGACGCGAATGCTCGCGGCCATTTGCTTCAGCACAGGACGGGTACGCTTGAGAAGAGCTAAATGCGTTTCAGGCGATCCATGATAGATTGGTCGTTCGGGTTCGGTATCCACTGGAGGAACTTGTGACAGACCAGCGTCAACAAGGCCATCACAATAATCGCCAATAGTCAACCCTAACGAATTCTAGTGGTAAGCACAATTGCCCAGTAGCGGGAGCGTCGACGCAACTTACATGGGCCAACGTTTCTATTAGCATCATGATAATATCTCCTTTCTCCCACATTAGTATCCCAGTATCTAGTACCGCAGTGAGGTCCAACACAAAAGCCATCACCTAGGGGTTGTTTGCTAACAGATTCGAGGGTATCGTCGAAGTATATGCTCCCAAAAGCTGGGAATTCCAATTCGGCGATATCCTTTATTGTCCGGTAGATTGCATCTATGCACCTGACCTGCTGGTCGCCAGCCATTTTATGCCATTTCTCGTGCAGAGGAACGCCTCTTGCATGTTCCATGATAATATATTCGCTGCCGATAATATTTGTTTCATCACTAGCGTCGCAATTGTAATCAAGAATTCTCGGTACGGGGATATTCGTCTTCGTTTGTACTAGACCGATCGTGTGGTCAGCGGTTGAGTAAGTGGTAAATAAGTGATAAATAATCGCGATAAACTTACAGTAGCGAATTGTAGCAACCTCAGAAATAGTGGTCAGTTTCGCTGGTCCTGCCAACCGAAACGGGAGCCTCGCCACGATATTCTTCTCGTTATCCAAGGTAAAGATAAAAACTCTGTTGAAGCCCCCTTCAATTTTTCGGCAAGCCTTTAATTCACTTGCTTCGGGGCATAGCTCAATAACCTTCTGGCAAAGAGCAACAAAGCTGAATTGGATGGAGCGCGACTCAGTCTCCAGTTTATTACGCCGCAACCACCGACCGCTCGTGTAGGTATAGGGTCTGATTTCTGGAGTTATATTAGCATGAATAATCAAGGTACGGCGACAGCAAATGGCTCACCCAGTTCTAACTCGGTATTCATTGCACTCGCTGTCCAAATAGTTGCGCCGCTGGCTGACTGGAGACGAGAAGATAAAGTTGACGGGAAAAGGGGTAGAGATAAAGGGCAGCCAGGTCGACTTCTTAACGCCCAAAACAAAGAACTCCTCAAAGTTGGGAGCATCTGGTTCGATATTAGAAGACATTTGTCAAGAAATATGATTGAGGGCGTAGAAGAAAGACCTCCAAGCTCATTCCACGGTTAAAAAAGCAACCGTGTTCCAGGGCGGTGTCAGGTCACCGCCAACGTCATAAAAATGCAACTCCACTCTTTACCGATAGTCACTCTACTATTGGAGGGTTTCTGTAACGACTACGTGCTTGGTTGTCTAATAATAAATAGATTTGTTACGGTTTCCCCGTTAGTGCGCATTGGGGACAAGATATCTGGCCCAAGGACTCCACATAATTGCAAGACGGTTGATCCATGTCATAATCAAAGGACCTCCGCATGAGTTAGCTGCATGATACAATATGCTCAGATGTTTGTGCCAACCTTATCACGCTCATCCGAGGTTCTTCTTGCCTTTCTCTTCAAGATCACGTAGTACCCTCTCGTACTCTGCTTGTTTGTCTTCAGCAGCGGTATCGAATACCGAGGTTGCGAGCTTTGCGTGTGTTGTATTTTTCTTGACCCAGTCCTTCAGGACAGGACTTTTCGCCTGTGAATTAACTTGTAAAACAACATTCAATTTCTTTGAGCTTAGGTCGTAATGGCCGGCATCGACGCGAAGCTGAAAATCGGCGTCCTTGGTTCTGGAAGGAATAAGGCGGCTGCCTTCCACCGCGGCGCTAGAAAATTTGGAGGGTGCATTCTTGAGAGACTGTGCTTTTTGAACAAACGATCCCAAGACCTTCGACATTCCGAAATGAGGACTGAACGGCAGTTCAAGGACAGTGTTGAATGAAAAGTGAAAGTGCGGGCCGAGATGAAGGCAGTCTAAGGCTGTGAGGTGCAGGTGAGTGGGCAATCAAGTAGGAAGGTTCTCAAGCCCTCGACAGCTCTTGGGATATCTTATATATGTCATGTTCAGTTTGCTTCAACTTCTAACGTTCATCCTGTGATTCATCCTTGCCGTAGTTTTCCAGCCGCTGAAATGGGATTGTGCTTGGGCCTCGAAATACCCCAGCACGAGGAGGCTGAGATTTTTTTTTTTTTTGCTGGCGGCTACTCTTGAACCAATATTGGAGCAATCAGCTTGTTTCCATCTTTCTGTGGCTTTTTTCATATCTGCAAAATCATCCAAGCAGGGGGAGGCTTTGGCGAGGCGAGCCATTGCTGCCTGTGCTTTTGCAGGAATGAGTTTCATCTTCGCAGTTCTTCCCTATCTGACTGGTTCCGACAGCTCCAAAGTGCCCAGATTCCTCGCGCACGATTAGCAAGCTCGTGGTTCACAGCTTGCGCTAATGCATGATTTTGAGTCTGTCACACCACTGTTTTTCTTCGAGGAGTCTCTCCCTTCTGTAGATATAAGAATCGTCCAGGTTTAATCTGGTGATCGGCAAGCCCGAAATACAAACAAACAAACAAACAATTTATTAACGCCCGGCGGCTGAGTCGAGAGGGCAACTATCACTAAGTTACTAGTACATTTCCTATCGGGTGCCATGTCTCCTTCTAGCCCGTACAATTTCACTTTTAGCATATGTCATGCCGTCTATCAGGATCGTAGGAGATTCTCGTGGGTTAGTAGTTTTGTTAGTAGGCTTGCTTGAAGGCGCTTCTCCAAGTGTTCAACATCCTATCTTCGGCAGTTGAAGCGCGTCTACCATGTCTGCCACGAGGCGGTTGGTGTGATTTAGGTTGGGAAGAGTGGGTGATTTGTGTTAGGGTTAGGGTTAGGCGACGTCGAGTCGGCCGGTGGCGATTGCAAACCGTATTGACGCCCGTACCGCTTCTAAGTTTGGACTCCAGTTTTGATTATCTGAGGGCCGTTTCCCGCCCAAATAGAAGGATATGTTGCCTCGGTGTGTGTTGGTACATTGCAGCATTTCTGTCCGATGTGTCGTCCATCTCTGACATCGAAAGAGAAAGTGCTCTACCGTCTCTCTTGCTTGTCCACATTCACACAGATCGGTTTCCGCAACGTTGATTCGGTAGAGGTATCCGTTTAATCTTGCCATGCCTGTCCGGAGCTGCGCCAGCACGCTCGCTTAATACAGTTGAGGCTCGAAGTTGCCTGAGCGGCGAATGAACGAAATCGCTGGGTCTCCACACTAGCTGGTATTCGCTAGAACCAGAGCTACTCCACTCTCATCCGGGTCAAACCGAAGACTGAATTGTGCCGAGATAATGGCAAGAAGGTTCAGCGGCTTCGACCAACGGTAGGGCCGGACAGCATTGGAAATCAAAGCATCTGCCTATGGACTGGGGGGTGTGCCCAGACTGCGCAATATCCCAGCAGGGAAAAAGGTACCCTGCCTTTTTTTCCGCACTGATACTCCGCTTCGAGAGTGAGAGTGCACCCGGCATGGTTAGAGTGGCGTCTATCATTGCCAGATGCTGCGGAGTTCTGGAGAGACAAGCCATCGCGGCCTGTGCTTCTGCAGGATCCTGCAGCGAAATACAATTCCAGATCGAGAACAAGGTCCGTGTACCTGGAGATGCATTTGGGGCTGTGTCCTCGTCGCGCGGACTCGAGATCGAGCCTGCCTTGATTTCAACCGTCAGATATTCTAGCTGCCTTGGGGGTGGCTGAACCGGTTCGGATGACGTAATCAAATCAATCATTGTGTTGATCGCCTTGCTAAAGACTTATGCCTGAGGCATTCAGATCACCCCAGCTATAGCAAAGCTGACCGCGGGGCAGTCTAGGTGGGGAGAATCGAGCGTTGATCGATTGTTACGATTAATTAGCCAGTGCTTGCCTGTCTACTTGATTCGTCTCTAACCCAGCGCCCCACTAGTCAACTAAAGGTCAAGCCAACTGGTTTACTAACCGCAGGAACCATTTTTCCGTGTCGGGGCCGGGATAAATACTTCGCAACTTCCTTCCAAGAGCAGCTTTGGTTCAACCGGAAACCTCTTGCTCTCGTCCTTTGGATGCCCGGCTGATTTACGGAGCCAGAACACCTTGCGACTCATGCGCCTAAACATAAAATGGTGCTCTCGATATCGCCCGTCGAAACCGAGGACGTAAATTTGCTTGTGCGAAAGGTCGAATTCCCCGCACATCAAGACAACCCACTCTATCGGTTGATGTTCCCACACTCAAAGGAGCAACACTGGGAGGAGAAGGAGGACGAAATCAGATGGACGATTGATGGTCTTCTTGAGACAGTTCATCAAGAGGACGAAGCTCTGTACAAGGCGTGTGGAGAGGATGGATCACCCGTCGGGCTTATAGGTTGGACTACCAGTCCAGGAGCATTTGCAACGGGAGTGAAATGTAGGGATTGCCCTCACGCTGGCCCGGTAGTTAAGTCCAGAGCGAGGGGAGTAGCGAAGGTTAAAAGCCGGAACAGCTTTGATCCTCCCTCTTTGGATGTTACTTCGTGGCTTGGTATCTCAAAACGGCTAAGAGAAGAGAGGCAAAGAGTTATTCGAGATTGCCAAGGCAATGGGATATGCCGTAAGCCATCAGTCAACTGAATTTTCTTGACCCTTGCTCACTTACCTCTATTAGGAATCACTTTTATGGCTGTGGATCCAAATCATCAACGTCAAGGTGTTGGGTCTACGCTCATGAAAATTTTTTGTGATTATGTTGACGAAAATGCACTAGACGCCTTTGTTTTGTCCTCGCCTGCTGGCATTCGACTATACTCCAGGTTCGGATTCAAAGCAGTCGGAATTGTTGAGACAAAGGAAGGAAACTTTACTAGCATGCTAAGGACTTCAGGCCTTAGCCCCCGGGAAAAGACCGCATTACCTTTAAACAATAATGCAAGCTAGTTGATGGGTTCCCAAATTCTTGTCAACGTTATCTAAGACAGCAAAAATTGACAACATGGTTGCGTCATTAAACAAAATCAATAATCAAGATTGACGGTTATGGATTTAATGACACGAATCTCATAGTTGCCTATGTATAGCGTCAGGAACAACCATGGTCATTGATATGTTTTCCCTCAGTGTCTTTCCAGCAATACTCTCTGCAGTGGCACCTTTGGTCATCATCAGTGCTAAAAACCCAAACAGCTTCAATGAGCTCCGAATCATTGACCGATCCCCGTGGTATCATGATGTTGGTCTTGCCCTCGGTAATCTCCACCGATAACTCCGGGTCATATCTGTCTAGAGAACGCACACCAAGTACGTTCTCTAATTTGTGTTGGTGAAGAAGTGCCGAAATTCCGAGAAAGAACTCATGATCGTGGTCTCCATGAGACGAGCATGGCGAAAAATCAAATTCAAATGGAGCCAAAATTTCGTTGAAGAATCTGAACGTCCGCGGAATGATGAAGCCTTCATATTTAGGCACCACGCTGTCACAGTTTTTGACAGTCCACGGTGCTGAAATGTTTCGGCAGTCCACAAGCCGCTGGTTGGCCTCCATCGTAAAATGCTTGTGCAGCAGACAGATCCCATACCGTTCATGCATTCCAGAGTCGAGAAAGAGCTGTCTTATGGGGCCCAGTAGGTGCTCCTTCGCCTGCATTTCCTTGAACAGATGGGCTGCCTCCCGAAGGGATGGTAGTGATTCGTAAGCTTCTGGGATATAGGTGGCCCTATGGTCGCCCCTCACCAAGACATTGACGCTTCCCCTTCGGTCCCCCAAGCCGTTGACCAGGGCCTTGAAGAAAAACCTTTGCCCACCACCGCTGCTGGAGAGTTGGAGTCAGTCGTGGCTGACTTGGTGAAGAAAGCCCTGTCCAACCTCTGGGGCTGGGATGGGTCCTGGGACTTACTGTGGCATCTACGATTGTCTGGATCTGTTACTTGATACTATTGCTTGTAGTTAGAATTCCCATTAGAGCTAGCATCCACAAGATAAAGACTGTGAAGGATACCGCATTACAAATTTCCCTTAATTCTGCTGCTTTCGTGACATGACCACCTCCAATTGTATATAAACGAGATAGCATAATTCCAGTGCGAAAGGAGGAATGCTTGGTGATACGCTTTATATTGTCTCTATTGCAAAAATGCATGTGCGCAGCGAGCTAAGCAAACTGATCAGGCCCATTGGGCAAAAGTTAAGACCGAGAATTAAGGCACCAAAACCTAAACAAGCACATTAGGATACGCGATGAATAATCGGGAAATGCTTTGGTGCGATCGTATGTACCTTCCGGTGCGGTCTTTCCATGATTCACGGGTAGGATCGAAGATGCTCACCTCGCCCTTCATACCGCCCTGGATTGCCAGAACTTGCACCCTCAGAGACAGCAGCAACAGCATCTTTCCACAATCCAAAACAAACTGGTACCAACCGAGAACGCCACGGCGAGCCATGATACGGCCAGCATCCGTGGTCCAAGGCTGGCAGAGATGCCCGCTTGCTCCAGCGTACTGTTGATGCCCCGGGCGAGCAGTTGATACATGATTGTCACCATCACAGACGCTCCAATGATCAAGATGGATGACACCTGACCGTCGTCAGTATGACCTTAACGTTTCTCTTGTTGGCTTACCGCTGAAGAGATGATGGCGACTAGCTTCGCCAATGGGAACCCGACCAGACCGGTGACGACAGCAATAAATGCGGCAATGACCGCTGTTATATAGGCAACCACGATCCAATGCGACAAATGGCGATATCCCTTTAGCACTGGCTGCGTCCAGTCTGCTAAAACTCCATTTGCCTGGCCCAGGCGACTGGAAAGAAGGTCGACCAAGTCGAAGGAAAAGGCGGCACTGGGCCCTGAGCAGTTTGAGAAAGCCTCGGCACCTTGTTTGCTTTCGCAATAACTCCACAGGCCGACTGCGTAGTATTCTGGGAGGAGTGAATGAAGCTGGTCCGACAGATCCTGAACATGCCCACCGATCTGGTCGACCGCATTCTCTGCCGACCCTGTGATCCTGTCGACGACGTTGCCCTTTTGGAGCGGAGAAGAGGAATCTCGATCAAAGGATCTCACTAGGTTAAGATGGTCTATTTTCGGGAACTCCGTCAACTTGACCTTTGCTCCGTCAGCGACTATCTTGACGCGGGGGTGTTGAGCAAATCACCTCCATGAAGAAAAGGTCTTGAGGGGAGGACGTTGATGTGCAAGCGGAAAAGACCACAGCTAAGCAGATTAACGCCGCGGTAGAGAGTACTAACGGCACAAACTTCAGGAAAGGCAACATGCTGAAAAGCAATAAATTCCTCTCCGCCTAGTGTCGGGACGTTTGTCTAGATGAGCGGGTGGGACGCGTCTGTTATGTTCACGACAAGACTGTGGTATAAAACTACGCGGTATCTATGTACGCGGGGAGCCACGCATAAATTGTCCGGCCTTGATACGGATATACGACCAGTCCTTTTTTGACGGCATGGCATACGACGTGATACACGGTTTGTACCTAGGCCTTTTAGAATGCGCCGGCGAGTAGTATGTCTGGCGGCCATGGATATGGCCGTCAAAGGTGGCCGATTGTTGCTTAGAGTACGAATGTTTCTGTGCCTGGCGGACACTGAACAGACTCGTCCTCTAACCTGCACACCGAAAGCTGAGGTACGGCGAGCAGATGAATTCTCATGTCTCCCGAGCAGGCTTTACTGCTGATCTACGTCAACATTTTATCTTTAAGTGGAGAAGGATCGCCCCTCTTCGCTGAAAAGCATATTTCCCTCGGCCATGCCCAAACAAAACGGTCAAGACGACAAGTCACCTAGCCAACCTTTCAAGGCGTGGCGCCTCTATGCTGTCTTTATGGTGACTACTAGGTGCTTTACAGACTCGGTGACTACAGTACCATATGCTCCCTCAGTCATGTACTGCCGAGGCTGTCAGTAACTCCCCCGCACCTTCCCAGGTACCCACAGGCTCATTCATTTGTGGTTGGTTTATGCCATCCACAGACGCTTGGATAGAGTGGAAAGCTTAGGATCTGACGAGAGCCAAGAACGTCTAGTCGTTCGCTTGGTGCAAGCGATTGGAAAATGGACCCAATGGAAAGCAGTTCCTCATCTTTCCCTGTCCTGTCCACTGAGTCGTCCGCTCCATTGCAGCGAAATTCAATGGAGACGATAACCACAGACGCGGAGCAGCACAACCCAGATCTTTCAAACACCATGAACATACAGAGTGGTGGCTCGCCTGGTACGCGTACAAAGAAACCCTTGATACCAACCCCTGATCAGACCCCGAGGCCGAGCGATCGAAGCGCGGCCGACAGCCTGCCGGTCACATTTCAGTCAGATTTATCACGTGCAGAAGCATTCACTAGCAATCGAAGGGACAGGCCTGTCCTCCGCTTTCCACCTGCTCAGGCCCTGCCCCTATACCACGGAACTTGGTATGTTTCCGATGACCCAGCACCCTAGTAGTCACCAGACGGGGCATCTCTTGTGCTCTTCGTTGCGCTTTGCGAGCTTGTTTCGCCGTCATGCCTTGTGCTATCCTCGCCCTCCTCCTAGGTACGGGACGACGCCTTCTGATATTCTTTCTCAACTGACGAAGTTTAGACCGTAAGGATTCCGCGGTCCTTGGGCGGATGGTATCTGAATACTCTTTGGCCCTCATGTCCCACGACCATTCGGAATCCGGATGGAGGACGATCCAGTGTGGGAGCCGAGCCTCCTCGGTGGGCGTCCACTCGCGATAGACTCTTTTGCCCATTGCGAGATACCAAAACGTGGAGCTGCGACCATAGGATAGATGGGGAAGAGAGCAGCCAAATAATGACGGAGGCATTGGATTGGTAGATGAGCGAGGTCCTATTGATTTAATATTCACGCTTAGGCCTGCAAATGAAGGAACTTACAAGCTCCGATCAGACGCCAGGGCCATTTCATCATGTCTGCTGGCAGGAGCGGCGGCGATGACCAGGCGCAGAGCCCCGCCGAAGTTTATCAGGAGGTATTAAAACTTCACGAGTCAATGACCAGTCCGCCCCACAAAAGGCTGCCGTGACCGGTCCCCATTACATTCTCCGGGGGTTTAGATCGTTGTCAACAATGAGCTTCACCGTGTAGATTTGCATCAACCACCGAAGATCAGCTAGATCACTAATAATTTCCACCCGCTCCATCAACCGGGGACTTGACTTCACCAGCGCAAGGAAGGGGAAGCTTTTATCACAAGGGAAGCTGACTAGGGCCGTATATGGGCATTGTGCACTGTGCTGTAATGCCCACAGTTATTTTAACTCTACGCAGAGTCGCTCTTCCTTGCCCGTGGAGTGTCGCTATTCCCAAACAAATAATCTTGCCTCGAAACCCATTCTTGCCCGCCCCGTTCCCTTCCGAGGCGGACCGGCCAACATGGACGGTCTTAATTCTGAACAACTCCCAAAGTCGCGGGGCCGAGTCCGTTCTCCCCCATACTGTACCTTCTCCCATGGCGCCTACAATAGTCCGCCTTAAATGCACCACTGCGAATGGGCAAATCATCGACCCTTGAACGCCCCAAAGTGAGAATATACATCTACCAATGCCTCCTGCGCAAAACATGGCTGCGCAGACATCACCCCCGTCCCGGTTGGATTTGCTCCGCGAGGCGCTGACGAGACCGAACCAAGCCTTGAAATCTCAACAGCCCTCGCAGGTTGCTGAATTGTACCACACATCAACCGAAGTCGCATCCCACCAAGAGGAATCCGAGAAAACGTGTTCGGAAGCGGGTGCTGATCCAGCTGACCAAAACCAAGAAGATGGCAACTGGGAGACCGATAGCTTGGGCGTCTACGAAGTATCGAGACCTTCGACGGACGCCCATAAGAAGTGGGATGACCTCAGTCTTCCCGCGATGTGCGAGTGAGTCAGGTCGCCGTCCACCTTCTGTCAACATAGCCCATGTCCAAGTTACGCTGACTGTCCTGTCTGATCCTAGCTTAGAGCGGAGACTTCGGTAAGTAGCCCCCAGCCGGTTTTCTTGTTGTCGTGTGTCCAAGATCCGTCTGTCTGCCCTCTCCTCGTGCATTTCGTTGCTTTCTCAGCATGGCAAATGCTAATTTGCCTCCCTAGAAGGCTAGAAACCCTCCTCGATAAGCAGATATCGTGGAATAACGAAATCCAAAAGAAGCTGGCCGAAATAAGTAAGGAGCCACCAACTGCTGAACCTGCATCCAAGAAGACCACACGTGCAAAGCGTCCCAGGACGAGCGGGACGGGCTGATGTGTACCGAACGGTGGAAGACAAATATGGATATTCCCAAATGTTCCAAAAGGAACAACCACGGTAGTTAAAACACGGCGGGCCGAACCGACAACGAATCATGAGCTTAATAACGACGTCCACCATCGTCTAATAGAAATTATTTCAAAAACAGCCCAAGCCCGAAGAATGTACGGCTAGCAGTAGTCTGGCATAAAAGTTCTCAGTTGCAGAGCAGGACGAGGACAGCCAACAGAAAGTTCAGCCATACTACAAACCGTCTATAATTGCGGAGCAGACGAGTGGACCATGGGGTTTTCTCTCACTGGCAATGTCCCCCGCGGCATCATGACCCACAGCCATTCCCGCCCGTAGTCAAGACTGGTCAACGGTCGATTCTCTGTCCGGCCGTTGCTGGAATGCGATCGGACAGCTGGTTAAAAACCCAAGCAAAGGCGTGGATGTCACTTGGGGTTGAGCAATGCCGTTATGCTGGAGTGGTCCCTAGTCGGGACAGGGCCGACCTTGCCTATCTGTAAAACAAGAGGCGTGTTCAATGAGACTTTTACATGGCTCATCTTCATGCAGCGTGGCTGCATACATATGCGCTTGCCAAACCCAATAAAGGTTAGCGTACATACATAGTGTGACCCGACGGGCCTACGCCGGGCCGATCTTTTCACCGCGCAAAAACCGATCAGACATCTCTCGTGGCCACAGCCGTAGGAGCGGATCATAGCGACTAGGATGTTATTGAGAGGAAGAGCCATGGAGACTGCCGAGTCGTAGCCTCAGCCAGCCGAAAAGCTCTGGTTAAGCTCTCTCCGTGGGCACGACGGACATTCCGAGACTCCTTTGGTCTGGTAAACGCCGATCCTATCGCGTGGCTTGAGAGCTCGCTGCCCTTTGTCGAAACAGAACGAGTCCACGGAAACTGACTCAATCTGACAAGGCGCGTCGGGACGGAAGCTATCGATCTCTCCATTGCTGGGCTCCGCGGCGCTGGGGGCTTCCCTTCCTTTAGCCCGCAGGCCAAAACAAGGCACGTCCCCGACAACGGGAGGGCTTCACTCAAGCATATTATCATTGAAAATGGCGTCCCTGTTTATTGGCTATTTTCGACTCAAGCGACTTTATCGGGTCCAGCTGCCACGGGAATAGTCAAGGAGGGTGCAGACAATACACGGAAGAAAGGCTCTACTGGGGCCATTTAATGCGGCCACTAAACTAGACCTCCTGCCCCATAAAAAAGGCAGAGCACAGCATAAACCACACTAGAGATCATACGGGGATTCCATCAACCCGGTACTGGGGCATGCAGATAGAAACCGGGGCCCATCCAACCCATCCAACGGAAGGTCATCCCAAAGAGAATCGTTATCAATGTCGACCAGGCAAAATGTCCGATTAGCCGTGTAACATTCCCTGTGGCATGTGCCGTCCAATGATCTATCAGGCCTTTTCCTCCGAAGCAGTACTTGTTGTTCTTGGTAGCGGTCGCCATGGGAGAAGTCGCCAAAGGCGAGTATTTGCAATGCCAGGAGGCCGGCGGGCCCGAAAGCCCACTAGACCAGCTTGATGAACTCCTGAAGTTCCGACGCCTTTCGCGTTGGGCAGAAGTCGAGTCCGGCGGCCTTCGACTTCTTGAATTTCCGAGGAAGCGACCAGGGCCATTAGTCCATATCTTTCTGCAGCAGCCAAACGATCTCCCGCCGGAGGCCGTAGTGGATTCTTTCCTCCCCACTGAATCGCAGGTGAAGGATCCAAATGGACAAACGTATTGGTAGGCCGACGAGAAGATTCCTCTACGCTGGTTAGCTCGTGTCCCCGCGAAAACCATGGCAACATACTGCGCTTGCTGGACGAAGGCAGAGGCCCAGGACGATCGGAGAACAGATCTTCTGTAGAATGCGCGGAATACTGGGCAACGTCACGGTCACATCGTCCCGACGCTCTTCAAAATCCGTTCCCTGTCGACCGCCATCAACCGACGTTCATGGAAGATCAGACCACGGAGTGTGGATTGGTGATGACGAATGGCATCATCAAGGCCTGGAAGGAACTGGGGAAAGTTAGAGATCTTCAGGTACAGATATTACAAGCCTTAGAAGGAAAGGCAAAACTCGGTGATGGCGATGAACGCCAGCCACTCCCCTGACTCGCGGAGATAATCACTGCTAATCTCAAAGTACTGAAGGGAGACGGGCCTACTGGATCGTGCCAAGAGCTGCAAAAAGTGCAGTTCGTTGGGGCAGTCCCACAGGGTCAGTGCCTGCAGAGAACGGAACAGCGATCATTGGACCCTGGAAGCAGCGCACAGGGGAACGAAACGCGTGAAAGGGTCAACGAAGTGAGTGAGGAGTAGCCGTCCAGATCAGGTCGGTATGGTCATCACGGAAGGATGATGGAAAGAGATCCACGATATCGGCATAGCCACAACGGCTTTGTGGATTCTCCCCTGACAGGAATCCGATAGAGAGCGCCTTTAAGTGTCGATCGGAGGCAACCTCGCAAGGCGCTAACTTCAGACGGGTGATGGATGCCTTCCCACTCCAACTCGCTGAGCGCCGTGAAACACGACAGGCCCTCTAGATGTTGGCCCGCGTGGGGACAGGTGCCGTCAGTGATCAAGAGAGACGATGGATCTGTTTCTAGTGGTACACAAAGTATCCTTGAGCATCCAAGACGTTGGCGGGGATGCAGGTCCTGATATGCCATCTAGGCGGGTCAGTTGCGGTTCCTCTAGGCAATGTCTCAATACTAACTGGAATGAATCGAGGATTCCAGGTTCTAATCGGGGAAAGACTTGGTGCATCTGAGACAACAGGCTCTCTAGAAACCCCCTGTGAGCGGTTGGTTCGTGCGGGTTGCCTAATGTGAGTCCTCTTGGCGGCATGGCCGGTGGAAAAAAGTTGCTACTGTACAGTGGAACCGAGCGGTGCCGATTGGAGCTTTCACCGTTAGCTGTCTGGTACAGCGCAGGATCTCCCCAGCGCGGTGGTCGGGACAGCCCCCCAAAAAGGGATCGACATCCAGGATGTTCAAGGCCCATTCATTGCTGGCACACGGGAGGTGATCGCACGATGGAGCCGAGGGAACAGAGCGGCATATAGTGTGGTTGAAACAAGACTCAACGACCGAACGTCACGTTGAGGCAGCTGGCACATCGTTAGCAGCATTTCGGAGCTCAACAGCGTTCCCTACAGTACATACCAAGTCGGCGATGGCATCAACCAGCTCAACCGGCAACTAGCTTAGCATGTTTCATTATGTGGTGGGGCGAGGCTGTCTCCGTCACGAATCAATTATGCTGGAGGTCCTTCTTATAGACCAGAATAGAATATGCCCTGCTACCATTTCTGTCACATTCTGGGACTCACGTTTTAGGAATTGGTTACACCAAGTCTTTGATGACGGATAATCAGCTGTAGTCAATAGTAGGAACAAACGCCACTTCCCCGGGGTTCCATTGTGGATCTTGCCCGTCCGACATGAGGGGGTTTCCACAACGCAGCTGAATATGAACAGCCCGGTGGCGGTGGTGAAGACTATCATCTTCCGAATCCGAGGCATTGCCAATTATCTGGATGTTCAGACAGCATGGATGGCGGCGGACAGCAGCTTGGCTATCGATGCCGGAGGTAAAAGCCGGGTAAGAGCAAGTTTTGTGGGCCTTCAAATACTCATGAGCCTTATATGCCTGAGCAGTCTCGGCCCTACATAAACTCAACATCTGTCATCAGTCCCAACGTCAGACCTTCTCCAACAGAAAAAGCTACCGTCCTTGGAAACTTAGTTCGATTGCCAATTGCCTGCTTGAGTCGACACCATGTCCCATCCTGTTGAACGTCCGGCAACCCCATCCGTGCTGTCGACTACGCTCCAAGGATACCACCTTAGCATCCTCTCTGAGAGTCCAGATTCAGAGTCCGATCCAGTCTCATCTACGTCGGACTACCCCTGCTGCCGACTACCACCCGTTCCCGAGCTCTTTACGCTCGCCGAGGCTATTCCGCAACTAGACCTAAATAAATCCGCCACACTGGAGGAACGATTTTTAAAATCATTGGCGATTCAGCCCGCGGTGGGATCCACGGTCCGAGCCACAGCTGTGGTTCCTCAAGACCGTCGAGCCGCGGGACATTACTTGCTGATCGACTTGCTTTGCCATCGGTTGTTCTCCACATTCAGGGATCAGGAAGGCATTCGAAACTTTAGCGTATACTATTATGAACGTTTCATCCCAGGCGACACTTTAACTGTGGTGGCCCGAAAGGTGTTTCGAAGACAGTTGAGCTGGCTAGAAGCAACAGTGGCCAGAGACAGCGTTTTAGTGGCCACTGCAACGGCGCAATACGACGCTGCTGGTCTAGAACCTGAGGGAGGCATACAGATTTCCGCTGAGAAGCTTTTCACTGATTTTGACGGTGTACATCCTTGCGTTCTTTCTGACGATCGTGATCTGTGGTAGACTTCTCTCTTGTTGCTCGGCTGCTCAGATCGAAAATTCCTTCGCATATCACAACATAATGAATGTTCTTAACGGGATGCAACGAATAAATTTGCCATTCTCCCTGATCTAACAGCTTTATTTTAAAAAGTTGAGATAATACGGCGGCGTTTGAAACCGAAAAGAGCTTAGCTATGGTCGGTCCGATGTTGTGAATCAAGGCTCGATCAAGTACAGAGTAGAGCTTCGTATTGCGGAATTTATGCTCTATTGACTCAAAGCGACTGCAAATCGATCTGCCTTTATCTTGTACAGTATATAAACCCGATCCCGAGCATCACAATGGTACTGATCGTAAATGCGGGAGAGGACAGGCGAGGGGGAAATATGCCACCAAAGAGAGCCAAAAAAGATGATAAACCCCCAGCTCCTTCGGTTTGGAGCCCCAACCCATTCTCTCTCCTCGACTCAGCCCCGCAGCGGTTAACCGAAACTCCGACGCGTCCATCATCGCCACGCGTCTCGACGCGTCCATCAACACCACAAGAGCTTCATGACATCGTGCTCGAGATCCCTCTAGAACTCGCCACTGTCCAATCCAGACTGCAAACTTTTCATCAATGGCCACTCGCACATATCACACCTCGACAGCTGGCAAGGCTAGGCTTCTGGCACGCACCATCTGGCAAAGACCGCGACAGTGTGAGCTGCTTCGCGTGTGACGTCTCAGTACAGAGATGGCGCGATGTCGAACACACAACAGCAGAGCTTCTCGCGTTACATGATGATCACTGTGTGTGGGCGGATCTTCTGGAGGATATGGAGACCTTCCCCAACCTTCCCTCATATGAACCAACTGGACAACTACCCCGAACATCAACAATAGAAACCAAAACAGAACCCTTGAGCAGCTCCTCTTCAATTCAGCCACGGCATCCAACAACCGAATCACAAGAGCCACCGCAAGCCCAAGAACCATTACAACCACAAGTGCCATCAAACCCAACTCCCAGCTCCAGGAAATCATACGCCTCAATCCTTAAGACCCCGCTGAACCCACCAACTCGACTTAAAGCTAAACTCACCTCTGCCTCTCAATCACCTGGACCAGCTGCACCAGAAACTCCAACAACTACAACATGCCGTTACCCGTCTACCCTCAGCCCGACTCGAAGCCCCATTCAGAGTCCTACTCTCACTGTCGATGACCTATACAGCCACTTTCACAACAAGCCTTCACCATTTACATCAGCCGACTCTAATAATCACTACTTTGCCATATCACAACATAAGCTGGTTTCAACAGCAACGAACGCGCTATCAAACTTTCTGCTCTCGGCCCTTCCGGCCTTTACAGGATACCTATCGAACATGCAGATTGGAGGATCTGACTGTCGCCCTCCCTATACATGGAAAGTCTCGAGACGAGAGCGAGGGAATTCTCAGCCAAAGTTTAGCAAGAGACAGTGGTCCACACCAGGGCGGACTGACTCAAGCTAAACAGACCGTGCCAGACGATACAGAGGACAAAGACCATATCTAAAGTCATTCCAGCGATCCTATAGAGAGAAAAAGGTAAGGTAGTCTCTCTATAGACATCTTGAGGCTTTTAAAACCGCGCGCCACAGGGGCAGCCTAACAATGGGAGCGGCAATTAGGCCACGACAGGCCGTGACGAGGCTCTAAGTTCGTTTTCAGGAAGTGGAAGAATCTACATGTACGCAATCAGATATATATAGTTGTTGTAGCCTGCATATCGCTTTGGCAGTTGGATCCCAGGTCACGTGATATATAATAGACCTGTAGGAGTGGCTGCCTGTTAGGCAGGCACTCCGCTAGGCAGCAGGGAGATGGACTGCTGCGGCTATAAATAGCTGGAGCTTCTCATATAGATCAAAATAATGACACTTGTACCTTAATCTAGTGTCTCAACTTTGGCGAGAAGTCAGGGTAAATGAAAGCATCATCATCATCATCATCATCATCATCATCATACTGTATATAAACCCTTGTGTCTTCTGATTCCACCCAATCAGCCTGCTTGGGTGAGGCTCACGGTCTGTTGCCCAGAGGGTTAGATCTAGGAGGGGTTCATACTTACAAAAACTATGCAGTGGATTTCCTGTACATAGGAGCCAAATACAGGGAGTAGATACAGTAACAGCTCTACCGAAAGTCCAGGTGCGCGGACGCAGTCTTCCTACCACTTCAGCTGTGGTGCTCGAAAAACGCGATCGTCAGCGCGTTGACCAAATGGGAAGGGCCTTGTTGTGCCGCTTGTCCAATTCTCTCACCCTGCCAGATCTACCCCAACAAACGGCATTTACAGTAAAGGTGGATGAACGAAATAGTTGTTTTCGGGCATGGATGAGCTACATCATCCATTCTTGTCTGCAGGCATTATATATTTTCAGGCGGAAAGGATTGTACATAATCTAGCCAATATGCTGGGATTTCAGTCTGTCCGAAGACCATAGACGAGACTGCGGGTCTAACTTCGAATGACAATCACGAGTCCACCATTGGGAGATTGATACACATGGCCAGGTATGTCTAATCTTGTGTTCACTTTTTTGCCAAGCCACTTTGAGTTGCCCTCCTTGAAAGGGAATCGCCCGGTTATCTGTCACGTTTTCCCAAGAAGATTCGGTAATGGCCCAGATGCCTGACTGCTGTCTCGCCGGCAAGTCGCGTACCTAACGTTTGTGTTAATTGGAAGACGACTGGGGTTCAGAATAACGTTCAGAGTAACCGGGCAGACGACGGGCATTTCTGACGGCGGGTTTCCCCGTCTCACTTCATCTTAGCCAATGCCAAGCCCATGTTGAATAACTAGTTGATCGGGCATGTTTACCCGGGTATCTGGAATGCTACCTACGTGATATTCTCCTCTCCTTCCTTTGACTTACTGCATATTGCGTTCGATTGGGCTTTCCCTCCCAGCGGCGCATGCTACCAGTTAAAAAAAAAATAAGAGGCTGTTCTGAAGTAGAAAGAGACTACTCTGTAGATAATCCGAAGTAAAGCATTGCCTGACCCGGATCGAGGAATCATTAAAGATGCCCAGGTAGTTCCTTCCGTCGTCGACTTCCAACTTCCATTGCGTCGACGGCCAGCACTCGAAATTCCCCGTATACTAGCGGCTTTGAGCCTTATCACGATGATATTGGTCAGATCGTTGAAAGAAAGAAAAAGAGTGGCGTGGGCAGATCCATCCGAAATTCAAATTGAAGATGTCCGGTTACGTATGTCCTTCCATCAACTCTCATAATTTTTTACCGTCCTTTTCCAATTTGTGGCAGTTATGTCACACCTGGTCATCGGAGTCAGTTTACATAACATGTGAGCTGATCCTTTTCTACGGTCTGCTCTCGCCCGGGTTTTCCGTTGCAGCTCTGGCAAGCAGAAACCACCGAGCAGCTACCCTCCTTCATTCCACCAGCGGGACCCGATCTCCGTAGACACGCTTGTCCCTTGTCCTTGGTCAAATTCGCTCCACTCAGGTTCCCACAGTGACCGGTCGTCGTAGCATCTTCTGCCCCGATCGGTGACCAGCAAAGATGTTGTTGGTTATTCGGCAGGTGAGATAGTTATCTTATGTGTACGGAGTTGATAAACATGGAAATAGCCCGGGCAAAGCAGGGGGACTCACCGATCGTGGCTTCCACCATGTTCGATTTTCCTGGACCGTGAGATAGTGCCACTAATCCGTTTTGGGAGGTTGAACAGGGGCCTCAAGTTCGGGGTCATCTCAGAACTCGAGCGCGTCAAAACAAAAAAAACAGCTTTGGATTCGACCATAATTCCCCAGTGTAGGAGCAATGAGGCTTACTCTGCCCATTCAGTAGCTTCTGTCCTCTTACTTTACAGTGTATTATGCAATAATGCGATGTTAATCTCTCAGGGAGTAGTGATGTGTCCAAAGTCCCCAGTATTGAAGCAAGATATATATATTCCATGACCATCGTTATCATCAAGGGTGACTAGCAGGGTGCGTGCTACACCCTTCTCCTCGATTCAATACCCAGAGACCGAAATCACATCTCATCGACTTGCATATTGGTTCTAATTTATCTTACAACACTCTATAAAGTCGGTGTTCAGCGCCTGATATGGCATATGCGCGGATGCCTTCGCTTGGCCGGTCAATCGGGCAATGCAGGTGGGTAAATTTCGTAGTTCTTCGCAGGGGAAGATGAGGGACGGGAATAATCGTCATCCGAATGCGCATCCCGTGCTCCGAATGTGAAGTCTTGCGTGCGATAAGCTTAGCAAGGCTGGTCAGACTCAATCTCCCATCAGCGACGTATCCATCCAAGCTATCTGAAGCTTGGATTCCACAACTCCGTACGCCACGACTTATCCGGGAGTCCCCATATGCACGGGACAACAGCCCAGGGAGCTGACCGACGGGCGGTTGCATACATTCTGTGATTGTTGTTGCTGTACCTTCCGCCGTCGCACCTGATCGGTTATGTGGTTCATGCCCCTGCCAAGCAAGATGGCCATTATGTAAGATGGCCTTTCATTCGACTGGCTCGCGCATCCCCCACAAACATTCACTTCTACCCGGACGCGTTCTAACGGGCGATCCTGCGCGTCACTGACCAGGCATGTCATCGCACATTTTCATTCAACGTTCGAAACCATCAAGATGAGGTCATCTATCATGTGAACATTCTCTTCTATTTCCCCCGACCCCCGACCCCCGACCCCCGACCCCCGTCTCCCTTCGCCCGCCCCGCAGATGGAAGCGATGCGTGTCCTCAAACGGGCCAGAGCAAAGCTGGAGCGCAAAGGATGCTATTTCAAGGGACTCAGACCGCCCGACGACGTGGAACGCGTTTGACCAGAGCTCCAACTTCAAACACCATTCTTCAATATTGCCGTTGTGAGCTGTTTCCCACCCACCCCTGGCTGTAATCGCTTTCTAGATCAGTGACTTAACGCTCTGAATTGACCGCAGCTACACGAGAGACGGTCAACCGTAAGGCTGGCGATCGGATGGCATCACCTCCGGTAACCCCGTGCTTTGCAGGCCCTCTGAGAAATATCCGCCACGATTTCAGCTCTCATTATTGCAGAATTGTGGCAGTCATCTACATCCGCTGGAGATCATTGGAAATGCCCTGAACTCTGGTGCTCGGGTGCTGCGTGCCACACGCTGGCACAACGGATTGCCACACCGGGCTGTTGTCCGCGCGAAGCGTTTGCCCGAACGAGGATGACCGTTTGCACTCAGACATGTAACCACTATCTTGATCTTCCCTCATAAAATGACCTCCAGTCGACAGTCTGGACCGTTGGTCGCATCTACTCTCGCACCACAATCGCAACATGAACTGGCGAGACGGAATTTGGTTATGGGTCTTGTGCAAGCTTGGAGTGCACGCTTCCCTGGGCTCGAGGTATTCCCGCTTCCTGGAACAGAGTTCAGAGCACTCGCTGACAGCCATCCTGACGTGCCCAGCGTCCCGGACCAAGATGGACCTATCAACCACCGACGCGTCACATACGTGCCACGGGTCCCTGATTCCGGGGTCGGCCTGGCGGCCCAATCCCGGTGCCGCCGGGGCGCCAATGCCCCGGTTCCGTTGGCTGCACCGTCCGGCCGGTTACGATGCCAACGTTGCGGTGGCACGCGTTCGCGGACCTACCATTGCCGACACTACCGCGATCCAATAGCGTATCCTGCGATAGGAGTCTGTGCTCGCCGTCGAACGGGCTGCGCAAACATGAAAATGTCGAAGGAGCAGAGTACTGTGGATGGTGGTACTATGGACCGTTCGATTACGGAATTACCGGGCTGGGGGCATGCGTTGGACCCGAAGTGACCGTTGTCGCGCGAGAAATCGACGTCGATTATGTTAGCGTAAGACCGTCCGTAGGATTAGGACATGCAAGGGAAATCTGGGAAAGTAATCGGACTGGCACGGGTGCTCGTCAAAAAAGGGACCATTGGTAGATCGGTCATCGGGAATGACCACGACCTTCAGCTATTCGGGAGGCGACCCATTGGCCGTGGCTTCTGGGTGGTCCCGTCGTGTCGGCCACCGTTGTGTCAGTGTTCGATCACTGATGACACGGCTCAACGTCAAGATCCAGGAGCCGGAGGTCATCGTTCAACCTGGGCTAAACAATCGCCGTGACCTGGTTGCGGATCGAGTGTCGGACACAGACTGGAGACAAAGTGATTCGTTAATATGGCTTCACCGGACGCAACTGCCTTCCCCCGGCCTCGCACAGGGTTCATACCGCCTACCAGCATACTCCCCGACGCGTATTCAGGTATGTCCTTATCGTCTGTGCCGCATCCACAGACCCTTCCATGAATCGAATCCTCGTACCGGGATGACGAGAGGGCTCATTCTTGTGGTTTCGACGGTAGTAAAGGACGAATCGGAGGATCTATCACGGTCAGTATAGGGCTCTCTGCCTGTTCGACGGTCGGGGTGCCTTGAATTCCTGGCGATCGAGGTCCAGCAAATGCTGCATCCTCACCCACCGACGATTGTCTACACCATGTTAGCTCAGCTCACCGTTCTACGGGAGACACGAGGGGTTGCTGCGCCTCGCGGTACCTAGGTCTTCCATTTGCCAGACAACGATGAACTTCCGGACCATGGCGCGGTGTTGTTCACTCGCGAGGACCAGGGTCTGGATGAGCGAGAAGACCCGCGCAATCCCGATATCCACTACGATCAGGAGCACGATCCCGAAGCGGGCGAGATCCGGCGGTCTCCCATACGGCTCAGCACGAGCGCACTGTGTCGAACGCTGTGTTGATATTCGGCATTATACTTACAACGCGTTCGGTGGCCGCAGTATTCGACGAGGTCCTGTCTCTCGATATATGCCGGTGGCTGGTAGTGTGTACGACTGCATCGCGTCCTGGCGCTGTCCCCGCCTGTCTTCATTCTCCCCCGTGCTCGGCAGAGGGGAGCGATGTATTGTCCGGTACCGAGGGTTCTGCCTCCCTCAACGTGTCCTCTGGACTGGCAGATCGCTCAGACGCATGGATCGGTGCGCTGACCGGACAGGTGTACTGGTTCTGAGGTCGGTGCCCCGGTGCCGTTGGCCCCCGGCGGACCTTCCTATGACGAGACATAAAAAAAGCGGCAGCTGGCTAGCAAGTCGCAGGCCTGCTGTGGCAGCCAGAGGTACACATATTGACCGGGCTCGACTCTCTACCCGGAGGGACGGTGATGTCGATACTGAGAAGCTCATGGTGCCGGGATATGACAACCGACGGCCAGGAGTGCCCCCAGCGCCTTCTTAGGGGAACAGCCAAGGACACCAGGCTGAGAAAATCCACAGAGCCGCTGCCGCCACCGTCTACCAGAGGCATTTGGAGTGGCGCATCCAGACATGGTAGGACGTCGAAGCCAATCCGGTTACTGCCAATAGGTAGTGACACTTCATCGCCAGCTGCGGATAACGGCGAACCACGGCATGCAGCGTCACGGGAAGGATCAAGATCATCGAACAAGCTGCCTGGCTCTGGTTAGCGGACGATCGATATCCGGGGGAACTGCACACGGAATCCTCCAGGAACCAGAGCAAATGCCTCACCAGAACTGGAACGGGATGCTGCCGTATAGCTTGCACCGGTTGGCCGTCACCCAGGGCAGCAATCGCTCGGTGGAGGACGGAGTGGATGATGACCATCCGGTCGACCCATCGATGAATCCATGCTGCCGCCGACCAATCGATGCCTAGAAGATGCGCGGTAGCCCAGGATCGTGTCCGTAAGACTAGTGGCAGGATGTTCGCCGTAAGCAGAAGCGCGACCACCGAGCCCTGTTGGACAGCGGCCATATCGAGGTGGCCGAACGGTCTCGGCAGGGGATAGGCAAGGAGTCGCCGTATCCGCATCCCGTGCCATCGGATCGCCCACCACGGGACGCCAGACGCCATACGCCATACGAGCCAAATGCCCAGAGCGATATCCTATACCAATCAGTCTGCGATATGTGGGAAATTCGGTCGTACCAGGGAGATGTCGTTGGAGGCATCCTGCAGGTCAGGGTTGACAGTCTGGGGAGCGGAGGAGTATTTGTATCCCGTCGGGTGTGATCTGGGCCTCATCTAGATGCTTGCAGTAGGATGTGGGACAAACAGGGTGCGTATTAATATGGGCGATTTATCCTGTCTGACTCTATCTATCTTCGTATTCTGAGCGATAACATGATGGTTGGGTGCGGTGAGTGACAGGCAAGAAAATGAGGGCCGCTTAGCCAGCACGCGGGTGCGATGGTCCAGAACAAAACAACTTACGTGAATTATCGAGAGACGCTGTCACTTCTGTTGTGCTACTCTGCACTCTCACGTTGCCGTACTCTGAACCTTGTCTTCACAATTTGTCGACCGGCGTTGTCCAGTGCCAGTATTACCCGTAGTGACGATCTACTCATCTTACTCTATCACAGGCTGGGCATCAATCCTCTCATCATCTAAATGAAATTGACCATATTCAGGCCACACCATTCCAGAAGAATCTTCCACCACGAAAGCGAGGACCGGCCCCCGCAAAAATCCCTTGTATCCGGCGAAGGACGCATCATTCCGCGGTACCCTGCAGCGAACACCAACGGGGAACTATCGCTTCAGGCGTCTTCTTTTCTTTGGCTGCCGCAGGGACCGGCTGGGTGTGACCAGAGCCAAGAGCCCTTCTATCTCGCGAGACGGTGCCGTGTACTCCCCACTGCTTCGTTGACCTGCTCGATCCAACTTGTTGTCGACTTCTGGCATGTTCCAGCTGGCGCGTCAGCTTTGGCGCCTCCGCGGTAAAATCAGTATACGGAATGCCGCGTGAGCGTGCAGCCATTCTCCTTGGGCGCTTCATGGGAGCTAGGGTTCTGCCGCGAAACTTAGTCTTACGCCTGCAAGGCATCGATCAGGGCATGCCCGCGGATGGAGGACCGGTGGCACTCACCGGGCGGATTGTAGTTTGTATTCCCGAGAAGCTGTACAGAGAAGGACTTCCGAATGTGGACTAGCCTGGCTGAGGGCATCTCCGGTGTCCTGAGGTTGTTCGCGCTGGGAATCTTGTTTTTCGTCTCATGCCAGGTCCCTCGCCATCTGACTCCAGCTGCTGGTTCAGCCATGACATCGATGGTATGGACAGCCCTATCGTCGTGAAAGGAGGTGCCACCAGGCACTCCTCGTCTGAGTTACTATCATTGGGCTCATGAGGGCGTGTCATGGGCGCTGAGCGTATGAGTGAGCGGTCCGCGAAGAAGATTGTGACATGCTTACAACGTCCCTTCAAACATTGCCGAATTTAGATCCACAGAAGGAGGGCATCGAAGGCTTGCCCCCTATTGGATAGTAGTTACAATTCGAGGGATGATAGTCCCGTCAAAACCATGAGTCTTTACGTGGCGGTGATGCTCACCGTGGCTGCTCATTCGCCCACCGACTTTCCATTGCTCCTGCGAGTTAACACGTAGGTCTCAGGATCTTCCGGGTCTCATGATCCGTGGTATATTCCAGTATGGTACCTAGGCCAACTGTGACCAAATTCGTCAGACTTTCATCGGTACAGTATCGTAAAGTTGGCCGGTCAAGGACAAAAGTTAGCCGAGATGAGTGGCCGATATAAAGGAGGTCCTGGTCCAGAAAAGTGATGCCAGAGGTCTGTATGGTGTGGATATGGTCAATAGACAGATTTGTCACATAGACCGCTGCACATGGCTGTTTCAAACATCGCCCACGCCATCTTGGCGTCGATACTCCTGTCTTTGGCAACTACCCGTGCCCTGCTGTCAACCCGAACGTTTCGACAGCGCCCGCTCTATCGATGCGTAGATATTACCTCCTCGGTGGCCCTTGTGGCCTTCCTCGTTGCCGTGGTCGCGCTCCGTTGGAGCCGTTTCCATCCGCTCAGTTGAGTCCCCATCAGTGAAAGCCACAGGATTTCACCACTGACGATTCTGTGACAGGCGCAGAAATCATCACATCTATTACGGGCTTCTTTCCACCGGTTCTGGAAGTGAGTGTCCATGGAGGAGGACAGGTCGGGCTTACGACGGACAGGAGCTGATCGACTTGCAGTTTGTCCGACTACAGTTTATCTTGTCCGACATGCCGCTGTTCGCAGCTAGAGTGAAGATATTCTACGCATTTCTCTGCGCTCTTCATACCACGAAGGTGACGGTGGTCTTCGTCAGTTACTTAGCTTATGCTCCGGTTGGTAATGCGCTCCCGATTCTCTCCGCGGTGGATTATATAGGCGTCGCGACGGGTTACCTGTGCCTGGCCCAACAGACTGTCCGCGACTCTCAATCCGAACGACGCCTCGTTCGTGCGGTTTACGGCATGTTTGGGTTCTCCGGTCTCTTGGCAACCATTGCAGCGATAGGGGTGTCATGTCGTGCCGGGAGCTTGCCTCAAGAGGTAGCATGTCCCGCCCAAGCCGCTGTTTCTTCTTAACATCCGCCTGACAGGTACAACTGCTTCTGACAATCGCATTGTCTATCCGCCATGGGTGGGGAGCGCGCCGCTACTCCGGGGTGGACGCCGCCAGGGACCTCGCAACTCTGTCCACGGGGAGAGCAAACCATACGCGGCATTCCGACGATTACCATATAATTGTCTCCGAATTACAGTAGAGAAGGTGGTCGGGCTAGATGACATGGATTGAGGCGTTACGTATCCGCATATGCAGACACATAGTAACATAGTCATCAGATGGAGATTCCAATGTTCCGAAGGAGCATGAGACAGTAAAATCAACAATCAGACACCCGTGTATGGCTTGATAGACAAATGAAATATCGGAATCAACTGAGTACGCGCACAGAGCCTTATGTCGCACGCTGTAGATCCGGCACCACTTGGAACACCGAACATCCGCTTCATGCCAACCCTCGCACAGCTGTCCAGAGATACGGTTCTACTCTGATCCATCTTGCTTCTGCTTGCCAGCATCTGCGGAGTCGACCAGGGGTTCCTTCCAACCCTCCAAGACCCCGATGATGCCGTCTTCGATCTTCTGGTGTGCTTCCTTGTAGTAGGACAGGAGGACGTCATATTCTAAGGAACGGCCCTCTGCCTGCCGTTTCTCTTCCGAGAGGCTGGCATTGGCGTTCTTGAGCCGCTGATTTTCTTTGTCGAGGCGCTGACTGTCGGCATTCCTGGCGACGTAGGACTCCCACAAGCGCCGGTAGAGGGCTACGAGGCGTGCCGCCTGGGCAGCCAGAATGGGGTCCTTCTCGTCCAGGCGCTCCAGCTCACGGGCCAAGGGTCTGAAGGACGCCGCGGCCGATACCAACTTCTCATCGTTGGTGGGAGGTTCCAACTGTGAAGTATGATGAGTATGGCGTTCTTGAATTCGTGCAGAGCTTGCTTCACATACATGTGTGGAATCTTCATTAGGTGGCTCCATGGGGTTTGCGCCTCCGCTTTCCTCAGCATGACCAGATCGACTGCAGGACGATTCACGCTTGCGTTTGAGGGGACGTTCCAGGTAGGAGGCCGTTGCTTCCATAGCGCAGATGCTTATGTCTGACGGAGGTGGGACGAATGAATAGACGGAGGGGGTTCAGACATGACACGCGTCCGACAATGCTTATATAAAAAATACAGTGCATCTCTGCGGTAGAGAGAAGAGACTCGCATATTCCTTGTACAATACTACCCTACAACAATACGAGGACGGGGATACTCACCGGTCAACTGAAGCGTTTGGCTTTTCTAGAGATACACCGGTCAGGTAAGAAGAACGCTTAAGACAAATCCGAGGGCCATGAAAGGCCAGCAAAGGGCAAATTGCACAGTATCGTCGGTTGGTGCATCTTCCCGGGTATCTAGGTGGGATTCCATGACCTCTCCCCTGGTTAAAGATCGGGTCGATCAGACGGAAGAAACGCGTCTACCACGCATATTCTCGACTACCTTCCTATTTTGATTCTGTCTGACAGAGGAAAACCCCGCCTTCACTAAAGTGGCTCGCCGCTACGCGACGCCAGCGGTCCTTTGCTAAGGGCATCAATCCAGCCTAACTTATATAACTATGCGAAGGTGAATGATACGTTTTGACTTTGGTATTTATCCACGCAATCTCGTTCCCACTCTGCCGCTACCGTATTACCGTATCGCTACAATACTCTCGAGAAGTCTGTCTGCCGGTATGAAGCGGCCGAGGTGCTTCTGTCGTTCGCGATGGCTATCTCTACGGCTTCAAGCTGCTCTACAAGAAAGCGGCTTATCTCGATCGACAATGCCAGAGGGCACCCATCAGTCTGAGCGACCGGAGTCACTGCCGCATTCATCACACCGAAGAGATAAGAACACGGAGAATGAACGCCAATGGCGGTCACGCGCCCCCTCACCCAACGAGTTCAGCAAGACAGATCCGGCGGCTGCTCTTCGGGATTAGAGCAGCCTAGCTTTCTCGAATACAAGAGCAGTCCTGCCGACGAGTGTTGCATTCAGTCGCAAACTGCGCTTGTGCGGTCGTGAACAATTGTATGGATGGCGGCGGGGCGTGGGCATGAGAGGGGAGGAGACGAGGGTTTCGGAGAGCGACGGTGTTGGTGTGTTGTGGTTTACTATGTGACGTTTCGACTACGGGAAGGTTCGGACAGTCATTACTTGTTCCGTATTGCGACTCTACAGTACTCTACATGACTACTTTACTCTCGCGGAGGAATCGGAACGGCCATGAATCATCAACTCTTCTACCTCGACTGTGTATATTAGGGAATTTGTAGTGAACAGACCGGGCAAAGGTGACATCTGCTGACACTCCCGCTAAACAAGGCTGCGCTATGAGCCCACTCAGGGTGTTGCCGATGTTATTCCACGAGTAGTTTCTCTAATCGCTCCAGATAATTGCCCGGGTTATGCTCGGAAAATCACGCTTTTACGGTTGGTTATATACGGTGATAGGGAGCCTCTGTACTCACAACAGGTAAACAGTAACAACATGCTCCATACCCAAAGGAGTCAAACGTCTGCTCGGTTTGCCGTCTCCGTAGAGTCTTAAACTGGATAGTGGGCACCTAAAGGACAATCACCGTACATTGATATCTGCAAATACCCAAGGACATTGTCCAAACTTGAACCGGGCTCATGGAAATGGAACAACGTTGCTTGGCCATGACCCCCGGATAAAATCCAGAAAGGTTGGGCTGGATTGCAGGCGGTCTTTGGTCGATGGCAGTGGCCTTCCGGTGATCATTTGTCCAACGCCTTAGCATCCATGGCTCAATACGATGGAGATGGTAGGACGCCGAAACCTGTAGATCTGGGGTCTCTTGACGGCGCAATGCCGAGGCTTCGCGGTGAAGGGCTGATCGAGGAGGCGAACCGCCCATGCACGAAGCCTTCGAACTGGATATGATAACAACATCATTGAGATCTAGATGCGTAATGACTGGCGCATAATTACACTTTCGGAAGATATCTGCGATCGCGGAGACTGCTTGTATGTTGGGATTTCTGTGCTGGCGAGGGAATGTATGATAGCGTTGGATTGCTGCGCTGCTTGCTCTTCCCAGCGACGGGCGATTCTGCAAGTCTCTCGCAGCCGGTCTTCATGATTGTCGCATATCATCAGTCTGGCTGCGTTCCTGAAGTTTATTGCCCGGGTTTCGGGCTTTGACTCCGGTTTTGACAAGGCCAGCTCTAGATGGGCGGAGACCCGCTTGGTGAAGTCAATCGACTCCGGACATACACCTCCGTGGGGCGAGGAAACGATACACCTTTCACGGTGCAACGATTGACCAAGTCGAGAGGGCTGCACAAGAAAGACATGATGGGAAGTTCGAGTAGTCAGTCGCAGCGACGACCGAAGGATGCAGCAGCAGGGGAAAGGCCTTATTTATATCCAATCCACTATCTTAGTACGGAGGTTATCCAGGGCAGGCGTCGGGGAACCGTCGTAAGACTTGAGAAACGCACGAGCCGCTCTGCCTTTCGTAGGAGCGCACAGCCCCTTGGGACCGTCTTAGTAGACCCTAAGAGCAATCGCTATATTCCTAGGAACCTGCTCACTCCTGCGAACCACGTATCATGGTCCGTAGAGTCAGCGAGCCATCTCGCCTATTCAAGATGGTAGCCTGCCTACATTATATATTTCTTTATCCTCGCATACCAAGATTTCAATACCCTCAACCTGCGCTGCGTGCAAAACATGACAACACAGACTACTACTCACTTGTACGGTATGCGGGAAGAATTACCTATCGTATAACCAGTACATCGCCATGCTAACCTGTGCCACAGCTCGGCTTCAGTCCTTGATTGACATCTGTGTACCCCACCAGAGTGCTTTCGCAATGGATAGCAGCGGGTGGGATCCGATCCGGGTATGCGGGATGAGCGACCCAGATTGCACGACTACTTGTTGTGGGAAGACTCGGGCCAACGCGAACTGCAAAAACCACATCTCAAGGCAATCGCGCACCGATGCTGCCCACCTCCTGCAGCTTCTGGCGCTGCGGCGACCAGCAGATGACAGCCTCGTCGAGACACTACGCAAGATTGCCAGGCTGCTGCTATGCAAACGGAACCACCAGCACAAGGAGGACGAACAAGTGCAGCCGCTCGCAATGCGCTGGTATGAGAGCGCTCGGGCTTCACGGGCCGTCGGTGAGCATGGGCGGGATTCACCCACGGAGAGCCAGCAGATTGACTCCCCGCTGTATCCAGAGATGGACCTGGTGGATGTAAATTCGACATCATTGGCCCCCATGGGCGTTGAACCTGCCGCGGCCGAGCGTCACTCCATCCGTATTGAGCAGCTGCGGCAAAGGTCGGTTCCATTCGAGGTGTCGCCGTCTTCCCCGCTCGGATCCAGTTCGGGACCGCCAATGCAGACAACACTAGCACGCCGGTGATCCTCCGCTCACTCCGGCAGGATGATAATGGCGGCAGCATAGAGTGCCTGATCTGTCATGACAACGCAGCAGACGACATTGCCAATTTGTAGTGCGAGCGGTGCAGACGGAGCGTGCACTTGGGCTGTATGGGAGATTGGCTCGAACGACGGTCGGCACGGATCAATTTTAACTGTCCACAATGGTAAGACTCCCAGGCTGTTAAGATCGGCCTCTACTGACGCATTTACAGCCGCGGTATCGCACGGTTCGATGCTTCCTACTCCGCCGCCGAGACGACGGGCGAGGCAGACGACGGGGTCGAAAGCGCTGGCGGTGGCCGCACCGCTCGAGGGGATATCACCTCGGAAGGGGCGGAAGGGGCTGGATGCAAACTGCATGCAAAAGCGTACAGAAACTGAGTCCAAGAGACGAGTGCGGCAGGACTGGCTGGCTGAAAAGGGCTGCGCCTAAGAAAGCCGGCGGCTCCCAGAAGCCGCAGCAGAGTGGGTCCCCATTCCCGGTCCGGTTAGCGCCCGCAGAACCGCCTCAGTGCTTCCGCAGCGGTCGCTCATCAAGAAAAAAAACATGGAGTCCACGAAATGTATGAGCCACTCCATACGGCATTGCCCTCCGAAATTCGGTTCGCCGTCTTATTGCAGTTGTGAAGTCTAATCCTGGCAAGCGAAGCACTAAGATCGAATTCGATGGTTCTGTCCCAAACCGACCAATCAATGGATCCTTGCCTCCTGTGCCATCACCCCCGATACGATGGCCTTGCTGCGGTGCGGCTGCGGGCCAGAATGACCACCAATGTCACCGCTTCCGCAGCGGCCCCCAACGCCCCAGAGCAGAAGAATTAAAAGATCCCAATGTCACCTATGCTGAGGTTTCTAAGTATGCACCTAACAAGGAAAAGAGCGTCTAAGAAATCTTCTTGGGTAAGTAACCCCGCTCATCTATGATGTAATCCTAAGGAGGCTTATCTCAGGCGCCAACCCAAGAGCTGTTGCCCGAAGATCGGTGCGCCCTACTGGGCTTATTAGCGCTCTCTAGCCCCGTCAATGGATAACTGCCCGATAGATTTGTTGTGTACCGGAGAGCAGCTCCTCAGCTAAATCATAAATTTTCTTTGCCCGGCATCTCGCTATGTGATTCCACACCGCGAAAACCCGATCGTGGCCGGATGAGCGGCCCCCCGCATGTCGTCAAGCAGGTCTGGGCTTCCCTGGTGCGCACTTACGCCAATGTCCTTCTCGTTTTCGGTCCGTTACCGTTAGCCACCCCAACCGCCTTCCTAAATCCTGCCTTGGACTTGTACCGGCGTGGAAGTCGTGATGTAATATATCTCGTCACGGATTTCTTGCCTACTCAAGCCACGGCAACAATCCTAGAACGATGAGAAGCTTCTATGCCGAGTGGTTGCGCGAAAATGATCTTGATGCGAATACTGAAGTTAGCACCCTTGGTGATCGAACGATTTGGGAGATTCACGGCAGCAGCCCACGCTTACGCGGACGAATACGAACGCAGATTTGGCCAACAGCTGCAGGATGACAGGGGCATTCTGAAGCGGTAGTCTGGACATGTTGTGATGGGCAGAGTCGGGCACCAGACGGGCCGACAGTACAAAGCAGCAAATATCGCGGGCGATATTGCAACACCGGCCTCACTGTTTGTTCCGTTTCTTGCCGGGCTTTTTGATTTTTTTTTGTTTTCCAAAATATATGTTGCAGTGAATATCCCACAACAGAATGACCTGATATCAAACAGACTGATGGTTCACCCAGCTTGATCCTCATTTTGTTTGTTCCTTTTCCTCACCGGGCTTTTCGAGTTTTGTTTTCCCAATTACATGTTGCAGGGGCTATCCCAGAACAGAATGATATCGAACAGACTGTGATTCACCCAGCCTGATCCTCATGATAGCCATCTTGTTCCTTCAATCGAGCATATAAAGCCCCGACACGCTCAATGAAAGCAGGGGTAACAGAATTGGGAAGTATGTCAGATTACTCGGTGCCTGTTATCACTGTCGTAGACGGTTCATCGGCGTCGTTACCCAGAGCATCAACAAAGCGCGTGGCAGAACGGAAAACCCCAAGTCTACGAGTTGGCTTTGGTTTAGAGAATAAAAGCCATTCCAAGAAATTCCATTTGGAGGAATAGACTGTACACTCCATTATTTCTGTCACCATGCCATGTCGTATTTGCACAAGAAAGTAGACTAGTAACATTCGTCTTGGTAAATTCACAGGGCAAACCTAGGCGCATTCAGATGGCCAGACGTGGAAGTCCGCGAGGGCGCATGGCAGAAATGCCTTGGTGCTTTGCACGGCACGTTTTGCAGAGCTCCTCCCCGGGATCCGGATAACATGCCCGACACACGAGATGGAAGCATGGTGCAAGATAAACCTCGCGAAATATTGACAAGCACCCTTCGCATGGTCTGTTCCGCCGGTCTAGGGTTGCCTTGGAATGAGCCGAGCTGAGCACAAAGATAACTTTCTCATATTCCCGCCGAGTATTCGTTAGTTGTTGTTCAAGCCATTCGCAGTTCTCTTTCAAACGGTGCCTATTTTGGTCCAAATATTCCTTGCCCCAGATTGATGTGGTGAACCAGGAGCCTTCTTGAAGCATGCGCACCTCACGGGAGATCTCGTCGAGCAGGGAGCTTGCACGTGCGCTGAATGACCGCCCGACGGTAGGAGTGCGGATATAGGGCGATGTGCAACGCATATGCCGTTGGGAACATCCCCGACATACGAGTTGGAAGCACGGCGTAAGATCGACATCCCCCACCAAACGACACTCAGGGCATTGCCGATTATTTCGATCTTCGCAGGCTCGGAAGTGGGCTGCTCGCAGCTCGGATCGCTTGACGCTCAGTCGTCGTTCTTCCAGGCCCAGTTGCTCCTCAAGACATTTGGATCGATTCAAGAGACGGCAATGCCCTTCCCATAATGCGGCTCTGCCGTGTGCTGCTTCCTGAAACGAGCCCTCCTTTGTATCTTTAAGACGGGACACCTCTTGCTCCAATAGTTTCAGAAGCGCTCTAGTATTTTCTTCAGATTTCGTGCCTGCCGTCCGCTAACATGAGTATGTGCATGTTTGACCGGGCATATCTCGACTAAAAGCGTACTCCACTGTGCAGGCTTGAATTGGTAGATTGCCATGATAGGAGTTCGAAAAAGGTCGCCCGAATCGCCTTAGAAGGGATGGGTTCGCGCTGATATACGGGGTGGATGCAGTCAGAAATGTAGATAGTCTGGGATAGCAGGGGCAGCGTTCTTGATGCAGATGTGCTACTTTATAAGTTTTTGCTTCGGCATCATCTTATAGCCTAAGCTTCACTGGTGATTGTCATCGCAGCAAGATGCCCTGCACCCAGCGCTCCGCTCAGACGCGAAAGCTGAAGCGCCAGCTGGAACATGCCAGAACTCGACAACAAGCGTTGGATCGAGCGGGTCAACGAAGCAGTGAGGCGTACACGGCACTGTCTCGCGAGATAGAAGGGCTCTTGGCTCTGGTCACACCCAGCCGATCCCTGCGGCAGCCAGAGAAAAGAAGACGCCTGAAGCGATAGTTCCCCGTTGGTGCTCACTCCAAGGCACCAGCCGATTAATGCGTCCTTCGCAGGATACAAGGGATGTTTGCGGAGCCGGTCCTCGCTTCCGTGGTGGAATATGCTTCTTAGGAATGGTGTAGCCTGAATATGGTCAATTTCATGTAAACGATGAAGAAAATGGTGCCCAGCCCGTGACAGTGTAAGATGAGCAGATCGCCGCTGTGGGTAATACTGACAATGGACAACACGGTCGACACAATGTAAAGACAAAGTTCAGAATATGGTAACGTGAGTGTTCTGTAGCGTATATCGGCGATTTAGCCCGCCTGACTGTATCTTCAGCTTCCGACCTACAATATGTTGGCTGGGCGCCGGGTAAGTGACAGGCGAGAAACTGAGGGCCGCTTAGCCAGAACGCGGGTGCGGCGGTCCAGAACGCGGGTGCGGCGGTCCAGAACAAAACAACTTACTGAAGTATCGAGAGACGCTGTCGCTCCTGCTCACCACCCACCATGTTTATCTATCCCACATCCTGCTGCAGGCAACTAGATGAGGACCTAGATGACACCCGACGGCATACAAATACTCTTCCACTCCCCAGACTGTCGACCCTGACCAGCAGAATGCCTCCAACGACATCTCCCTGGTACTACCGAATTTCCCACATATCGCAGACTGATTGGTATGGAATATGCGCCGCAATCGCTTTGGGCACTTGGCTCGTATGGCGTCTGGCGTCCCGTGGCGGCCGGTGGGCAATCCGATGGCACGTGGTGCAGATACGGCGACTCTTTGCCTATCCACTGCCGAGACCGTTCGGCCACCTCGATATGGCCACTGTCCAACAGGGCTCAGTGGTCACACTTCTGCTTACGGCAAACATCCTGCCACTGGTCTTGCGGACTCGATCCTGGGCCACACTGCACCGGCGCGCCGCCAACCTCGCGGTCATCAATTTCATTCCGTTGTGGACGGGCTGGACCTTTGGGTTTCCGGCGCATCTTCTAGGCATCGATTGGTCGGCGGCAGCATGGATGCATCGATGGGTCGGCCGGATAGTCATCATCCACTCCGTCCTCCACGGAGCGATTGCTGTCCTGGGTGACGGCCAACCAGTGCAAGCTATACGGCAGCATTACGTTCCAGTTCTAGTGAGGCATTTGCTCTGGTTCCTGGAGGATTCCGTGTGCAGTTCCCCCGGATATCGATCGTCCGCTAACCAGAGCCAGGCAGCTTGTTCGATGATCTTGATCCTTCCCGTGACGCTGCATGCCGTGGTTCGCCGTTATCCGCAGCTGGCGATGAAGTGTCACTACCTATTGGCAGTAACCGGATTGGCTTCGACGTCCTACCATGTCTGGATGCGCCACTCCAAATGCCTCTGGGGTTTGGTGGCTGCAGCGGCTCTGTGGATTTTTCTGACGCTGGCTTCCTTGACTGTTCCCCTAAGAAGACGCTGGGGCCACTCCTGGCCTTCGGTTGTCATATCCCGGCACCATGAGCTTCTCAGTATCGACATCACCGTTCCCTCTGGGTGGAGAGTCGAGCCCGGTCAGTATGTATACCTCTGGCTGCCACAGGCAGGCCTGCGACTTGCTAGCCAACTGCCGCTTTTTTATGTCTCGTCGTGGGAAGCTACACCGACCTCGAAACTAGCACACCTGTCCGGTCAGCACGCACAGATCTATGTGTCTGAGCAATCGGCCAGTCAAGAGGACACGTTGAGGGCGGCAGAAACCTTAATGCCAGATAATACTTCGCTGCGCTCTGCCGAACAAGGGGGAGAATGGAGACAGGCGGGGGCAAAACGGTATGCAGCCGTACACCTTACCAGCCAACGGCAGATATCGAGAGGCAGGACCTCGTCGGATACTGCGGGCCGCCGAACGCTACGCGTGCTGGCCCGCCCACAGTCTTCAGCACTGGTCGCGGCGCTCTATAATGCCGAACATCGACACATCGTTCCACACCGTGCGCTCGTGCTGGGGCCGTATGGGAGAGCGCCGGATCTCGCCCGCTTCGGCATCGTGCTCCTGATCGTAGAGGATATCGGGATTGCGCGGGTCTTCTCGCTCATCCAGACCCTGGTCCTCGCGAGTGAACAACACCGCGCCATGGTCCGGAAGCTCATCGTTGTCTGGCAAATGGAAGACCTAGGTACCGCGCGTTGCAGCAACCTCTCGTGTCTCCCGCAGGACAGTGAGCTGAGCTAACTCGGTCTAGACAATCGTCGGTGGGTGAACATGCAGCATTTGCTGGACCTCGATCGCCAGGAATTCAAGGTACCACGACCGCCGAATGGACCGCGATCCATATGCTGACCGTGATAGATCCTCCGATTCGTCCTTTACTACCGTCGAAACCGCAAAAATGAGCCCTCGCGGAGCCCCGGCACGAGGGTTCAATTCATGAAAGGATCTGTAGATGTGGCACAGACGATAACAACGTACCTGAATACGCGACGGGGGAGTATGTTGGTCGGCGGTATGAACCCTCTTCGAGGTTTGGGAAAAGCTGATGCGTCTAATAAAGCCATGCTAACGAATCACTGTCTCTAGTTTGTGCTCGACAGTCGATCCGTAACCAGGTCACGGCGATCGTTCAATCCAACTTGAGCGACGACCTTCGGCTCCTGGATCTTGATGTTGAGCCGGGTCATCGGTGGTCGAACACTGACACAACGGTGGCCGACACGACGGGACCATCCAGAAGCCACGGCCAATGGGTCGCCTCCAGAATAGCCGAAGGGCGTGTTCATTCCCAATGACGGATCGACCAATGGCCCCTTGTTTGACGAGCACCCGTGCCAGTTCGATTACTTTCCCAGATTTCCCTTACATGTCCTGATCCTACGGACGTTCTAATGCTAATATAATCGACGTTGATTTCTCGCGCAACGGGCGTCACTTCGGGTCCAACGCATGCCACAGCCCGGTAATTCCGCAGTAGAACGGTACATGGTACCACCATCCATAGTGCTCCGCTCCTTCAACATCTTCGTGTTTGCGCAGCCCGTCCAACGGCGAGAACAGACTCCTATCGCGGGATACGCTACTGGATCGCGGAAGTGTCGGCAATGGTAGGTCCGCGAACGCATGCCACCACAGCGTTGGCATCGTAACCGGCCAGACGGTGCAGCCGACGAGACCGAGACATTAGCGCCTTGGCGGCGCCGGGATTGGGCCAAGCCGACCCTAGAATCAGGGACCCGTGGCACGTATGTGACGCGTCGGTGGTTGTTGATAGGGCCATCTTGGTCCAGGACGCTGGGCACGTCAGGATGGCTGTCAGCGAGTGCTCTGAACTCTGTTCCAGAAAGCGGGCATACCTCGAGGCCAGGGAAGCATGCACCCAAGCTTGCACAAGACCCATAACCAAAGATCGTCTCGCCAGTTCATGTTGCGATTGCAGTGCGAGAGCGGATGCAACCAACGGTCCTGACTGTCGACTGGAGGTCATTTTATGAGGGAAGATCAAGATAGTGGTTACATGTCTGAGTGCAAACGGCCATCCTCGTTCGGGCAAACGCTTCGCGCGGACAACAGCCCGGTGTGACAATCCATTATGCCAGCGTGTGGCACGCAGCACTCGAGCACCAGAGTTCAGCGCAATTCCAATGATCTCCAGCGGATGTCAAAATCGTGTCGGATATTGATATTTCTCGCAGGGCCTGGAAAGCACGGGGTTACCAGAGGTGATACCACCGATCGCCAGTCTTACGGTTGGCCGTCTCTCGTGCAGTTGCGGTCGATTCAGAGCGTCAGTGACCGATCCAGGAAGCGATTACAGCCGGGGGTGGGTGGAACACAGCTAACCAGGGCAATATCGAAAGGTGTTGGAAGTTGAAAGAGCTCTGGTCAAACGCGGTCCGCCGCCATTACGTCCCTTCCTGGCCGTCAGGCGGTCTGAGTTCCTTGGAACAGCATCCTTTGCTCACCGGCTTTGCTCTGCCTCGTTTGAGGACACGCATCAGTTCAACCTGCGGACGAGGCGGGCGAAGGGACGGGGTCGGTGGAAATAGAGGGGTATATTCACAAGATAGACGACCTCATCTTGAGGGTTCCGAACGTTGAACGAAAATGTGCGATGACATGCCTGGTCAGTGACACGCAGGATCGCCCGTTGGAGCGCGTCGGGTAGAAGTGAATGTTTGTGGGGACGCGTGAGCCAGTCACATGGAAGGCCATCTTATATAATGACCATCTTGCTTGGCAGGGGCACGAACCACATAACCGATCGCGTGAGACGGAAGGGGCAGCAACAACCATCACAGAATGTATGCAACCGCCCGTCAGTTAGCTCCCTGAGATGTTGTCCCGTGCATATAGAGACTCCCCGGATAACTAACTCGTGGCGCCTTGCTAAGCCTATCGCACGCGACACTTTACATTCGGAGCACGGGATGCGCATTCAGATGACGATTATTTCCGTCCCTCATCTTCCCCTGCGAGGAATTACGAGATTTACCGACCTGCATTGCCCGATGACCGGCCAAGCGAAGTCATCCGCGCATATGCCATATCAGGCGCTGAACACCGACTCTATAGAGTATTGTAAGATAAATTAGAACCAATATGCAAGTCGATAAGATGTGATTTCAGTCTCTGGGTATTGAATCGAAGCGAAGGGTGTAGCACGCACCCAGCTAGTCACCCTTGCTGATAACGATGGTCATTGAATATATATACCTTGCTTCCACCTGGACAGGAGGGACTTGGACACATCAGCTCTCCCTGAAAGAATCATATCGCGTTATTGAGTAGTAAAGCTAGAGGATGAGCGGTAAGTGCTGGATGGGCATAGTAAGCCTCATTGCTCCTGCACCGGGAATTATGGTCGAATCCAAAGTTGTAATTCTTGTTTTGACGCGTTCGAGTTCTGAGATGACCCTGTTCAACCTCCCAAAACGGATTAGTGGCACTATCTCACGGTCCAGGAAAATCGAACATGGTGGAAGCCACGATCGGCGGTCCCCCTTCTTTGCCCGGGCTATTTCCCTGTTTACCTACTCTGTACACATGAGATAACTGTCCCCCGCCGAATAACCAACAACAGGGCTGCATAAATTCTTTGCTGGTCACCGGTCGGGGTAGAAGATGCTACGGCGACCGGTCAAGGTGGGAACCCGAGTGGAGCGAATTGACCAAGGGTATCTATGGAGATCGGGCCACGCTGGTGAAGGGCAGCTGCTCGGTGGTTTCTGCTTGCCAGAGCTGCAACGGAAACCCCGGGCGAGAGCAGACCGTAGAAAAGGATTAGCTCACATGTTGTGTAAACCAACCCAACAACCAGGTGGTCTCGTTGAGAAAAACCGCCATGAATTGGATGGACGATAGAAAAAAAGAGAGTCGGGGAGGGGGATGGAAGATAATAACCGGGCATCTTCAATTTGAAATTTCGGGCAGAAAGCCCACTCAATTCCGAGATCCAATGGTCAAAGGAAGGAACGAGAATGACGTGTGGAAAGTAAAACGTTCCAGGCAGCCGGGAAACATGCCCGATCACGATGAACCGCCACGACCCTTGGCAATGCCCGGGAAAGATGGAATGGGATCGTCAGAATTTCCACCGTTCGCCCGGTTATATGTATCGACTTCCGACGAGTGACTGATGTTTGCGGCGTCAGAATACCGCGGCAATGAAACTGTAGACTCTTGTTGACTACCCGGTTCAGCGGCGAGACGAGTTCGATGTAACCGTTGCCGATTCTTTGCGGTGGGGGTAACCCACTAGTAGCATGATGAGTTGAAGTGAATCGTTCGAACAGCATGATGTTGGGCAACTCGCGTCCATTCGTGCCAGCCAAGGATTCGCAGATCCATTGTATACAAATGGGACATTCACAACCACGGAAATCGGTTTAGGTGGAATGTTGAAACGGCAAGACCAGGTCTCTCGCAACCGCTGCCTCTGTTTGGTTCAGGCTCAGGGAGACGTCTGTTTACTAGCATAATGTTGAATTGCACCAATCCCCGAACACGAGTCTGGCCTTGAGTATACTTAATTCTGTTGGCACACCGTATATTGAGATTTCTTCGCGTCGTGTTATGGCCCCTCTGCCGTCCCTTGTTTATTCGAACGTATTCCAAAGGATTAATGAGCACGAACACTAGCAACGTCTAGGCACGAGTGCATGATGGTATAAACTGCCAATGATTGCGACCCTGGCGGCCCGGCTTAGACATGCAGGCAAGGGGCACTTACTTTGAGATCGGGGTGTATCGATCTATTTAGTATCAATTTGGTGAGATACCGCAGGAACAGCGGGTAGGACATGAGGTAGAAATAGCAACGTTGAAAGACGAGATGACGAACACGGGCGGTGATTGTAGGGCATAGTGATTCTGTGCTGTATTCGGTACCTGTAGGCTAGTACATAAAAATATCTATCTAATTCGAAAGGAGACATGCCATTGGAGTACCTCGCGTTGTCGTTCCAAGCATGCACCCTCAATTAAGTGCTTGTGCCTACAGAACATGTGTGTAATACCGTCCTGCTCGTTGAATTGATCAGCTCTTTCCCCACATGCGTCTGTGGAGCCCTCCATTCTGCACAGACCAAGATCTACGATATGAAGTACTGCCCATCAATGACCTTATGGGCGGTACTAAGGGCTCACATGAATTGCCACAATAATTATATTCTCCTAAGTATTGTCCTAGAATACAGCCCAGGTGGGCTACCGATGATCGTGTCCGCAGTAAGAGCATGGCCAAAGAGTCTTCGTTCACTATGGGAATGGCCAATCCATTTGGGTTACGGTTTCGCCTCGGAGACCATTTATCGACCCTGCAAATTGTGAGGTGCACAAAGTCATGGCCAGCTTCTCCATTCGGAAAACGTCGGATGCCTCAAATTCTGCAACTGGCGGCTAGACCAGTTATACACAATGACGGTATCTGCGTACTCTTTGAGGCGAATTGTCCACTTCTCTTACTCTGCTCCGTCTCGCACGACATATTTGTACAAGGAATGTGAGAGCCTCTTCTCTCTGCCGCAGAGATGCACTGTATTTCTTATATAAGCATTGTAGAACGCGTGTCATGTCTGAATCCCCTCCCTCTGTCCATTTGGACAACCTCCGTCAGACATAAGCATCTGCGCTATGGAAGCAACGGCCTCCTACCTGGAACGTCCCCTCAAACGCAAGCGTGAATCGTCCTGCAGTCGATCTGGTCCTGCTGAGGAAAGCGGAGGCGCAAACCCCATGGAGCCACCTAATGAAGATTCCACACAGGTTTGTGCAAAAGCAAGCTGTGCACCACACCAGAAGATCGAAGAAGGCATCATCGGGGTCCTGGAGGATTGGAAGGAACCCCTGGTCGACTCCGCAGATGCTGGCAAGCAGAAGCAAGATGGATCAGAGTAGAACCGTATCCGTGGACAGCTTCCTGAGGGTTGGCATGGAGTGGATGTTCGGCGTTCCAGATAGTGCTAAATCTACAGCATGCGGCATAGGCTCAGTGCGCGTACTTAGTTGTTGATTCCTATGTCGCACGTGTCTATCAATCCATCCGCTGGTGTCTAGGCCTGATTGTAACACGATCCTTCAGAAAATTCTAATATCTCCCCTCCTTATTTCATAATCCAACACATGGCTTATTTACTGGGCGCTTGCATGTGCAAATGCGTCGCTCGTCAATCCATGTCAAGCAGCCCGGCCACCTTTGCCCTACTGTAGGTCGGAGACAATCGTATGGTAATCGTCGGAATGCTGCGTACGGTTTGCTCTCCCAATGGACAGAGACAGGAATTCCAGGAATTCCCTTGCGGCATCCACCCCCGAGTAGCGAGGGGCTCGCCACCCATGGCGGGTAGACAAGGTGATTGTCAGAAGCATTTGTACCTGTCAGGAGTGTGTTAAGAAGAAACAGCGGCTTGGGGGGGACATGCTACCTCGTGAGACAAAGTCCCGGCACGACATAACACCCCTATCGCTGCAACAGTTGCCAAGAGACCGGAGAACCCAAACATGCCGTAAACCGCACGAACGAGGCGTCGTTCGGATTGAGAGTCGTGGACAGTCTGTTGGGCCAGGCACAGGTAACCCACCGCGACGCCCCCATAATCCACGACGGAGAGAATCGGCAGGGCATAATGAGCGGGATCATAGGCTAGGTAACTGACGAGAATCATCGCGACTTTGGCGGTATGAAGAACGCACAGCAATGGATAAAATATTTTCATCCCCGCTGCACACAGCGGTATGTCGGACAGGATGAACTGTAGTCGAAGAAACTAAAAGTCTATGATCTCTTGTCCATCGTGTGCCCGACCTGTCCTCCTGCATGGACACTCACTTCCAGAACCGGTGGAAAGAAGCTCATAATCGATGTGATGATTCCTGCGCCTGGCGCAGAATCGTCAGTGGGGAACTCCTGTGGCTTTGACCGATGGGAACTCAACTGAGCGGATGAGAACGGACAGCCCTATCGTTGTGGAAGGAGGTGCCTACAAGAGCTCCTTGCCAAAGCTGTTGTCATTGGGCTCAGGAGGGTGTTCCATGGTCGCTGAGCTATGAGCGAGCAGTCCGCGAAGAAGATTGCGGCGAAAGTGTCCATCCGCGCTTTGCTTCTACCAACACTATCAACACACCACTCAAGAAACGTGCTAAATCCTTGGTCGTGATCCCTCCCAATGTCGCTGGATGAAAGCCTTTAATTCAGCAAAGAACTCCCCAATCGAGTTTAGATCCGGTGAGTATGGAGGCAGATACAGGAGCTTGACCTGCCTCTGGACACGTTTGTTCAATTTTCTCCAAATGGTGAAAGGAAGCATTGTCCATGATAATAACAGATTTCTCGTCTGGAAAGTTTGCAATAGTGCAATAGCTCTTCAACAAAATCTTCAAGGAATGAGGCGTCTGTTGAGCCTTTATAGATACGTGATAGGATAAGTCCTGAGCATATGCAGGTAGAATTTGTTATCGCTGGTCACGATGGAATTTGGTAACTTGGGAAGGCGTGGTGCCACGGAGAGACCAACCCCTTTTCCAAGCCTATCCTTTTATCGCATCCGGATTCATCCACATAGACAAAGTGGTAAGAAGAAAAGTCCGATATAAAATGAAAAGGCATCGCGCAGGTCTGCGTTGCGCTCTTTCGCTTTTGCTTAGCGCTTATCTGGCAAGCCTTCTCGCTCCAGCTGTCTATTTTTCTGCTGATATGTCCACCTTAGCAGTCCCAGAGCGCCGACCCCTAGGAACATCACTTCCTTGGCATCAAGAGACGCTGAAGCCGGGGCTCTACTGTAAACCAATCAGACGTAGCCATTGTCGCGCTGAAGGCGCTAGTCCTTTAGCGCTCACAGCGATCAGCTGCATCCACAGTCATGCAGACTCTCGACCAATTAAGCCTACTTATTGAAACCTGGATCATCGAAAAGTAACCTGCTACTGACCTCAAAACGACGCGATTAACGACGAGACCCTGTGAGGAGTTCGTGAAAGGCGCGAGTGTTCTAGAACTGGTACAGTAAACTTCGGCGAATAATACTCGCAGATTTTGCCCAATGGGAACATTTTGATCCAGCCAAGGCTTGCGGGCTTAAGGCGCTAGTGTTCCAGGCTTCCAGACTTCAGTGGGCTTACAATAACAGACTTCATCACGAATTCGAGAACCGTTCTTGTACTCTTTAGGCTTGCATGGAGCCCAGACTTCCGGCTCACCGTCTCATCTACTTTATCTACACTTTGTGCTGTTCATACTGTTCCAGGAAGCCTGGCTTCTCAGAAAAGGCTGGTCAGCCTCTCATCTGAGAAAACCTTCTCTGATGATAAGTCCGATGAAGGGGATAGTGAATGGGGGATGATAGCACAAGACTTAGTTAAGCGAGTTGCTTTTAAAAGATGATGATGAGACAATCATAGCACCAGTGGCCACTGCCGCTTCTGGGAATGCATTCCTACCAAGTTGAATGAAGAACCTAATATCAAGCCTGCATTTCGCTTCAATGTCTAGGACTATTTCCTTAAAGAGCCTCGCAGCTGTCTGCTAAGCAAGATCATTGCGTCTGTCATTGGCGTGCGACATTTAGACGAAGTAGAAGGAAACTCGAAGCCTCGACGTATTAGAAAGCTTCGACGCAGCTAGAGGTATTCTTCTTGATGGTACACCACATATCTCCAAGACGACAGGCAATATCTCGGCAGAAATATAGACGGAAGAATACCACTACCTTCAAGAGAGCGGCGTAATATAGCCTTAGTGGCTATCCCGATTATTGTAAAGATCTACAGAACAAACACATCATGATGATCCTCAGCGTAGGACAATATGTTTGGGGATAACTATTTGTTCTTATGCTGAGGTCTACAGAGACGGAAAGGGAACGGATACAGGAACTAAACATTTCACATTACAAGGCCACCCTCCCGATAACGAAACACATGGACAAAAGCATACTGGTGGGGTAAAGGAATTTATAGGAAGAGAATCCAAGCGCCTTGTTGCCCAAAGAAGGAGAAAGGTGTCACGATTCTCTTTGACATCTCGGCGGGATAATAGGAAAGAACAAGGCTTCCAGTGATGAGCGGTACCGCATGCCACAAGCATACCTCCGCGACCGGGAACACAAGTCCTAAGTTTACCCGCCGGCGGGAGTTACATAGACAAACTGGCAGGATGTCAGGGGTTCAACGCGTGGAAACTGGCTTCTGCATCAAGCTCGCTAACAGAGCACAGAGGTTCTCGAACGTGGAACAGCGGGTTGCTATGCATTATGTTATGTACTTGGCTTCCTAGAATCGGCCTGTGGCCATAAATAGAAGGAGATCTACCTTCATGCGATCCATCTAGACTTGAACCTTCGAAAAATATGGGCAAGGGCGGTTTGCTTGAATATTGACGCCATTGGATAACATAGCGCCTCGTGTATGTCTTGGTTAAGCTGAGGCCATCCATACCATTCATCTATTGCAATATATTCATATTGCATGAAATTATAGGATGGATTTATCAGCGCCATGGCTATGGCAAGTCCAATAATCCCATTGCGGCGGCAAAGTAGATGTTGGAAGCGTCTTCGGCGAGTACAGTTACCACACGTGACGATCCGGGCTAACACGATATGATCCTTGGCCAAATATTCCTGATTTTGATGTTTCTGATGGCATGCAATGCAATATGTATGGACGAACATGCTTTTTAGTTCAGAAAAGAGGGCGTAGCCTAGGATTAATGAAGAGCGAAGGGTCAGCGAGTTCATATACCTTGGGAGGTGGAGCAGGGAACGGTGTCGTAACGGTATGGGCTCGGGCACCAAGATATTTCCTCTGCATTCGAATACCCTCGACCCCTGCTCTGGTGATGCGATTCCTACCAGAGGGTCTAAACGGTCAATTATTGATCTCCATGACTGTGCGAACTTTGCGAGAGTCTTCGTTGCCCTGGTGAATCACTGGTTATCTGAGGCTGGCGGGGAAGGAGCCTTGACCACCCGGGGAACTATGAGGCAGTTTGCAAGCGCTGAGAAGTCGACCAAGATAGGAGAGGCGGAATAGATCATGGACTAAGATGACTACATTCTTGGTGGGAAAGCATGGCCTTTGAAAAGCCCGTCCCATATGCCGTTCCACTGAGGGCCAAACCGCCGTTAGCTATCCTGTCATGAGAGCAGCAGATTCAAGGGGTTAATTGCACAGTGGTGTCCTTCACAGTCTTCATCTTGTGCTAGCTCTAATGATCATTCTACCTACAAGCCACCCTACCAAGTGATATACTGTATCCACACAATCGTAGATGCCACACTAAATCACCAGGACCCACCCGAGCCACCGTGCCAAAGGAACCAAAGAATGGATAGCAGAATGACACCACCTATTATTGCAAACACCTAGGTTTTGCGCTCCTGCCCCTGTGAATAAAGTCGACTTGACCGGCGATGCTTCGGATGACGGGGACGTGGGCGAGTCGGTTGGTGTCGTCATTGCGGGGACCGAAGTGCTCCTGTCTTTGACATCGACACCGGTGGGTGAAATCACTGCACTTGACTTGGCTCCAACGGACGCCATGACGGGGATATTGTGCGGATGAGTTCCGTTTCGCAATCCGCTTTGGACCGAGGCCGAACCCGCTGAATGGAAGTTGGTCGTCTTTGAAGGGACTGCTGTATACGTACTCGTACTGCTTTTGACGTACTCGTACTGCTTTTGACGAATGGGGTTGACTCATACGCCTGATACGATGCCAGTACGATTACAGTACCGTCCGGCTCAACTCTGGGCGGGGACATTGAACAGGGTGGAGTTGACTGGGCCACAGAGTCCTTGGAGAGAACAAGGAGAACAGCAGTGATGCTGGCCAGCATTCTCGCGAACCGAAATCTGTCCATGTTGAGATGAGGTCTTGCCCAGTCTGGGCGTGGAGGGTACCTTTGGCTTCCCAGTATGTGGTGACGGGAAAAGTAGGGCATTTATGGGCTACTCTTTAGAAGATGTTTCGACCTTCAACGAAGGTAGCATCAATTATGTGCAGAAGCAGATTGTCATGTGTCCATACCAATGAGCTTCGAAAGCGAGCTTGTCCCCAGATGCACTGTTTAGCGACAGATATCGACCTGAGCGAGGGCTTATCGCTAAGAATCCTGCGGGTTATATCCGACTGCCGCACGATACGTGTTCCGCTATGATTCAAGCCAGTGGATTAGCCACCGCCAAATATTGGATGGTTCTGCTCGGCAACCGCATCTAACAGCCTGTTGGATGCAGAAGATACCAGTTATATTGGACTAGCATTCTGCGATATATAACCGTTAATCTCGGCTGGGTGGCCTATATCTAAGACCTCGAGGTAAGGATGAATACTACTAGTTTTCTTTAAAGTGACACGTACCAACTACAGTATCAGCAATTGTATCCTCACTTTCAGCTTCCCGAATAAGTCCACCACATTACAACAGTCATGGGTCACCTTCAGCAGCAGCAGCGGCAGCGAGTCCGATCTCCTGTTGGCCGTATCCGACTGACCGGGGCTCCCCGACCGCCATTCAAAGCGTCTGGAGGACTGCATCAGGCCCGACAATTCCACCGATATCCTGCGTCCGAACCGGTGTGGCCTTCCGATCAGCAGACCCGACAAATCGACGAAAAAGCTCAGAATCAAGCGGAGACAAAAACGAAGGAGCAGATACGCGAAAGCTGGCTTCAAAGACTACGACCGAGCACCCGTGCTGCTAGCAAGCACAACAACTAGGCTGCGCACGTGTCCACCTGCCTCCTGCAAGACCTTCATTTGCAGATCAAAACACAGTGAAGCCGCCAGTTGAAGGCTGTGAAACCTAGGCCAGCAGAACTATATGCGCAAGATGAACTTCAAGTGGCGGGACCGTCTAGAGGACATATACAGTCTCGTCAATTTAATCTCAACATTTTCAAGTGCGTCAGGGCTTCAAGACTCTCGCAGCTACCCAGTATTCTATTAGCTCCTGAGAATGCAGTATTGTAAAAACAAACAAACAAACAATTCATTAAGAGTCCTGTCCATAATAGGGCTCTTGCGCGCTCAGACCAAGGTAAGAGGAATACTCTTCAGGCAGTTGCGACCGTACTTAGTCTCAACCCAAGCTCAGTAGGTTTAATATGCTAGACGCACGTATTGACTTTCTGGAAGTTAGCTTTGATGAGGTCCTGCTCAGAAACCTCTATAAATGCGGTAGAATCGCGAGGAGTAAAGTAACGGATCCCATTCCTGGGGGCCGTAATTTATCTGGCGCACTAGTTGGACGGCATAAGGACATCCAGAAAGGGAAGACGCGGAGTCATGGCTAGCAAGATGGATGGCCGCAGACTGGTCTTTGGCCCAAGCCATGAACCTCGTGAATTTCTCTTCATGATCAAGTACTTGTGATCGATAAGGCTCAATATTAGAGCAGCAGAACAAGGGCTTCATCCTGAGTTTCAGTTTCCATGTGTGTTTAAAGTGGATAGTGGATTAACATACATCTCGTGGCGGGAGACTTAGGGGTTACACACATATATACCTTACTGGGGAGGTAGCAAAGGGAATTATGACGTCAGGGATCATGCAGGAAGAGCTATTAGATAAGGCAGCTCGCAGACTTGGTAACGTAATTCCCGAGCGGTTCGCCTTTCCCGGGCGATCCGCCAACCATCTCAAAAATCACACGCGTCACCAACCCCCTTCAATTAAACAACCACCATGCCGTCAAAACCGCGTAAATCAAGCCAAAATTCAGTGGAGCAAGAGGGGAGAATCCAACTCGCAATACAAAGTTTTCAAAATCGCGAAATTCAAAATATCACGCGCCTGGCAGAGCTTTTTAATGTACCGCGTGGTACGCTCCGAGATCGACTAAAGGGCCAACATTTCCAACCAGAACTCCGCAACCACCAGCATAGACTTACTGAAACTCAGGAAGAGTCTTTATTAAAGTGGATTGAAGCAAGGGATAAGCCTGGATTTACTCCCAGGCCATCACATGTACGGCAAATGGCAGATATAATCCTTAAAGAGGATTCTAAGAACCCCCCCAGACCTATTGGAAAGAACTAGGTCACGCAATTTGTCAACCACCATGAGAGCCTTAAAACCTGCTTCGCTCGACGATATAATTACCAGAGGGCCCTCTGCGAGGATCCTCGCATTATAAAGGACTGGTTTAAGCGACTAAAGGAAGTTCAAAACGAGCATGGTATTCTGGACGAAGATATCTACAACTTCGATGAAACTGGATTCACCATGGGGCTTATTGCAACTACTAAGGTAGTTACTCGATCTAATATGCCTGCTAGGCCTTATCTAATTCAACCGGGCCAGCGAGAATGGGTTACTACGATTGAATGTATTGGCTCGATAGGATTCTGCGTTCCTCCATGCATTATTTTCAAAGGAAAGGTCCATATACAAGGATGGTTTGAAGAACCAGGATTACCACGCGATTGGAGGGTTGAACTAAGCGCAAATGGCTGGACGACTAATGAGATTGGCCTTAAATGGCTTGAAAAGTGCTTTATTCCTGCAACAACTGGGCGTACCAAGGGGGGTTCTCGATTATTGGTCCTCGATGGCCATGGCAGTCATCTCACGCCTAAGTTCGATAAGATGTGCAAAGACAATAATATTGTCTGTATCTGCATGCCTTCCCACTCTTCTCATCTGCTTCAACCATTAGATGTTGGTTGCTTTGGCCCGTTAAAGCGTGAATATGGCAAGATTATTGAATCAAAGATGCGCCTCGGGTTCAATAATATCGACAAACTCGACTTCTTACGAGCCTATCCAGCTGCGCGCGAGCAAGTCTTCACGATTCAGAACATTCAAAGTGGCTTTAGAGCAGCTAGAATAGTTCCTTTTGAACCAGAGGAAGTACTTAAAGAGTTAAATCTTGAAGTAATGACTCCAACACCCCCCCCAAGCCGTGGAGATGCTTCAACAAGCTCCTCAATGATCGCAACACCTCATACAGTGCGCCATCTACATAAGAAAGTCGCTTCAGTCAAAAAGCTCCTTGATAGAGATCTTCCATTACCATCAGTGCCGTCAAAACGACTATTAGATGAACTTATAAAAGGCTGCGAGCTAGCGATCTACAACTCTGCCCTCACGCTGAAGGAATTACACGATATCCGCGTGGAGTCTCAAATTCAGCAGCAGAAAAGAAAGCGATCTAAGCGGCAAATAAGTCCTAATAATGGCCTTCAAGTTTCAGAGGCAAGGGACTTAATTATGTTGAGAAATGAGCAGTTGAATATAGATACAGGTGGACCAAGTAGTTCCACTCCGCAACCTTCTGAGCCTCGAAAACGTGCTCCACCAAAGTGTTCTGAATGTGGTGTTCGGGGGCATATTAGAACTAGGTGTCCTAATCATCGCTAAATTAGTTTTATTTAATTTTATTAGAAATTGCGTTGTTGAGAATAGCTTCAAGTTTGACAAGTGCATTGAATTTCGAGGAGGTGGCGGATCGCCCGGGAAAGGCGAACCGCTCGGGAATTACGTTAGAATGAACATCAACAGAACCTTATGAAGGTTTTTGCCACATACAGGTGGGTGCACATGACTTGGGGGTCCATGTTTCCCCAGACGTCGTAGCGCGGCAGTACACCATGATTCCCTGGGATTTTATCAGAATAAATTTAGATAAGAGGTGATAGAAAAAAGCAAGTGGCTAACACAAGCCCCCAAAACTAAAGCAATACATGATTCGTGGAAACATCAGTCTTCTCCACAATCTAAATCAGGAGAGGTTGGTAGGGAGCAGGCTGATTGATGTCCCAACCCATCTTCCTCTGGTGGAATTAAAGACATATATCTCGCTAGTCTTTCTAATCTTGATAGCCACCAGGGAATCAGCCTTGCATTCTAGGCTATATTCTGCTGCTCTCTAAATAGTATTCTTCTGTCTATTTTTCTACTATAATGCCGCCTTTGTGCTTTCCAAGTGATGCTTCTTCACCCAAGAGGATCTCCGAGGCCTGGTGAAAAATGCAATATTTAGGCGGGCATTCGTAACCTAGATCTAGGAGAGGAGCGACATCGCGCCCTAAATAGCGTTGAGGACATGTTATACTTCAAGATGCTTGCTGACTTTGCGAGATCAGTTTACCTAACCCTCTCGCTTGCACTACACATCAACATTTAAACAGGACATGAGATTTTGTCCCCTTACGTAAACTCTTATAGTTCTGAGAAGCACTGGCAAGGCTAGTAGGTTCTTGGTAGTTAGTTCACTAGCTAGCTTACTTCGCTGATATGACGGGAGGAGTGCTACCCTCGTCCAATTCCAGTGTCCATGGAAGATTTCTTCCCCGAAAAATAATCAAAGCGATGATGATGCCACTGAGAGCGACAGGTGGGAAGGGCAGGAGGGGGGCAGGAGGGGGTCCGTAGGGGACGCGCTCTTGTTTCCAGGGGCATACTTAGGCTCGTCCAGTGAACAACTCAAAAGGATGAATCTTCGGGCACAATGTCCCATGGTCATTTAACGATAATGGTAGAGTCGTACCTTGGTCATAATCAACTGACCAAAAAGTTGAGTCCTGAAGCTTCTATATATCCCGAGAAGTGAAACAACTGCCGGTGTGAGCAATGGAACGAGCATCGTCTCCTTGCCCGTGCATATCAAATCATCGATCGAGATGCGAATCAGCCGGTCATTGCAGCCCCTCCACCGGATACTGATGAGCCCCTTCTGGAGGGTCAACATATATCGGAGTTTCACTTGAAAGCTCCAGAAACCCAACAGGAGGATGAAAATGAGCCATTTGCAACTGTAGAAGTTCTAGAAGCGCAACCAGAAGCTGCAAATGAGGCAGAGGAGCTATTAGCAACGGTAGAGGCTCCAGAATTCCCCAATGGTCGGGCACCGCGAGATATTTTGCTCGCAAGAACCATCCAGGGGCTCAGGGACAACTACGAGTGCGGGAACAGTAGATGGGCCTTCATACCTGGTCCCCATCGATGCGAGGAATGCTTCTATCATCTGCGGGAATATGTATTCGAATGTCGCCAATGCAGGATCCAAGCTTGCAATCGGTGCAGAAGGAACAGGTTTTAAGTGAATGTACTCCACTCCGCAATTGTAGCAAAATTGGGCACCACGGCGACAGCTATTGTCGTTTTACGTCAGAATTAGAGCTATGGGAGGTTCAAGAAGGGGGGTGGTTAGAGGGAATAGGGTCACGAACGTCATACGATTGCAGCCATGATCTAATTCCACCATTCGCCAGCATGAGAAGCAACGTTGCCATCCATTTTCGTGTGCGGTTGCTAACAGCTGTTGTAAGGCAGTGTCATCGGGACAGTCACCCGTATGTGCTCGGCTTTTGCAGTTCATACAAGTTGTGTGCCCGCATTTTGGCCATGTGGCTACTTCACCATTGATATAAGATATGTTAATGAATGCACCACAGTCGGAAGAGTAGCAGTACGTTCTGTTCGGGGTTTCAAATCTCTTCTTCTCGTACTGCTCCACTAGATCGGACTCCAAAAAGATGCGGGCGGTGATCAGGTTTATGGGTTGTCGACAGCATCGCGGGAGCGGGATAGGGACTCGTCTGGCGTTGAAGATTTGAAAAGAACCGCCAAACAGGAACGGCAATACTCATGCCGACAGGGAGCACCGACCACGTTCACAAAGTCGATTTGCTCCCTGCAAGCCACACCTCGACGGGCTGGCGGTAGGGAGTGACGAGCTCGTCGAGTTGCCTGAGCGGACGACTCAGCTCGCCCATATTCAGTATCAGCTGTGTTGATGTCACGTATAATGCCGTAGTCTGACATTGTTGAATACGTATAAGATCTGAAGCTTAGCTATGGTCTCATCATCCAAAGTCACTGACTCTGAATCAAGCTCAGCTGAGGGCACGATGCATTCATCATCTGTCCATCGGCGAGCAATATCCCGGTCTTTTGAGGCGTTGTCTTCTTTGACTTGGATCTCGGCCAGAATATGTCCATCGGTTTGCACCGCAGCGGCGAAACTCATGGCCATCCGCCTATCCTCCAAAAACTGAAAAATACTACCCCATTCCTCATGTTGTAACGAAGGGCATGCCCCTTATCTGTAAGGTCCCCTGATTTTCCTTTGGAAGATTCGAAATAAAGGCCCGCATCTTGGAGCTGTAGCTGAACGATCAGATCGAGTCTTGGTCGGTCAATCCCGTGTTCTAGTACGCAGGCCATCATAGTTCAGTGAGGCAAAATATAACTGTAAACATAAAGGAAAGAGATAGAGTAGCAGCCTCAGGTTGTTTCGTGAAAGGAGCTCATTCCTCTACCGCAAGTTGACCCCTTGATTGCGTACGCACGCCTTTCCATATTTTGTGCGTCTTGGCACCTAAAAAGAAGCAATAATGGACATAACCCGCGCCCAACTAAAATATACGCAACGCTGTTGTTATTATTAGGAGATGGAGGAATTCTGACTTCGTGCGCAGCAGTGCTGGAGTGGGGCGAGGTGGAACTGTTGGGTTCCTTGGGCAAGGCTGGAAGGTTGTATCCAGTAAGTTTGAATCGCTATGACTGTTCCAGGCCGTTGGTGGGAAGGTCTCGTACGGCACGTGATTCTTTTGGTTGTGTGACCTGCTTGATGGCGTCATCTGTTCATTGATGAAACTTAGAATAGGGCAGTTTTCGGGACTGTTGTATAAATAACTTTCCTCCATGGGTTCCGTTGGGTCACTCAAGCTCTCCTTGAGTAAACTACCAAAAAATGCCAAAACACGAGATGACAAAATCTGACTCATCCAGGATCCAATCCTCACAAGTACAGTCCCTTTAATTACTTCAGATGTTATTTTCGTAGTCAAGCGAAATACTATACAGGCAAGAGTTGGAGGCGACATGTCTTCAAAAGGGGTTGCCGCTCGTGCTCAGGCTGCTGGTGACCAGTGGGCAAATTCACAATCCAGGTGCAGCGTGTACTTGAATAAAGGCCGCGGCTTTTCTGAATCTACAAATTCTAGAGCTCATTACACTAGCTCTACCGGCAACACCGAACAGTCCACACGATAAGGCCGTGCAAGTACGAAAGGAAAGTCGCTGAACAATAAGCAGACTTGCACTGCCTAGCCCGTTCACATCTTGAAAAGATATCCCTCATGTTCAAGCATCTGATCTCGATTGACTCTCGCTCTGAACTTCTTGTTAAGCTAGTCGCATCCTCCTCCTCTCTTTTGTACTTAGGAAGCTCAAATTGCCATGATTAACACCTTGGCCATGAGAAGGCTTTCAGATAGCCTCTTCTCTGTCAGCCGGAAGGAGCTCGATTGCTGGTTCTCCACACGGTTGTTCTATATCATGAGTAGATGACTTAGCTGCGGCGCGAGATCTTTTGTGCGGAGGTACCCAGCCACTTCCTCTGTTGCGGCCACCAGAAGGCTCAAATAGGGGCCCCGTGGTCGATTGTTCACAAGACTCGCCACCATCTTTCTCTGTCTCGCTGCCGACCTCGGTAGCTCTGCGGGCGTTCCGCAAACGTGAGGTCTCGATGGTAAAGGCTTTGACTACATATTTCAGTACCGCTTCCTGAACCCTGGATCACTCAAGATATCATATAGAACTCGTCCAGCTGGAATGTCGTCTCATCCGCTGCAAAGCTGCTAGACAGTTTCGAGTGTAGATAGTTACGAAACCATTCTTCATCTCCGGGCAGCTTTGAGAATATCAATTTGGCCCCTCGTAGGATTTGGAAAATGGATAGAGATTCACTGAGAGCCATGCTGTAGTTCTGGGCAAGTATGTCAAGACCGCGTATGATAAACTTCCTGGCAGCGTAGGAGACCTGGATGCTTCTCTTGTATTCGATCTCGATGCGTTGTGTCTCGGCTTGCGTGTCCGCGTAAGAGATTGTTTCATATTCCATTTTGTATAGGAAATGTGACCAATATCCGAGTCGATATCTCCAAGTATGATACGTGGATTCTTATACTGTCTTGTTTGCGGTAGTAGGTGCGCTTGGATATAGTTTTCTGGAATCGAATAGTTTTTGTTTCCGATGGTCACAATGATAGTCCTTGATTGTTCATAGGAACTACACTCAATGCATGGGATTAGCACATATCTGAAGCAGGGCAACCATGAGTTGTCTTACGATATCTCCCGCTTGTTGTAGTCAATTCCTGAGCTCCTTGTTGAAGCCATTGGTGCTGAGCAGTGTGGTGGGAGCGTCGACCATGGGATCGAGGGTCAATCTTGTCCTTGCGCCTCAGTCGGTGGCCATCATCAACTGCGGCGCCTGTCGTCGACGTAGCTCAGCCGGCTGACTGAATGTGGAGGCGGTTGACGTGATATTTCAAGTCGACAGATTCCTGCTGCGTCCCCTGCTATGGGTACATTGGCTGCCTCCTGTGCCCGCCCTTGCCCGTCCCTGGGGGTGCACACGATCGGTCCGTATTTGACGTTGGAAGCGAGTGCCGGTGGCTGCTAGCGAATCCCCTGGAATTTCTTCGTTCACGTGTACGGTCTGAGCATGTTGCCGCAAGTTGTCGAGCCTCGAGAATCGCCTTGAGCAATGACACTGGAAAGGACGCTCGCCGGTATGTTTTCGAATATGTCGGGTCAAATGTTCACTGCGCGTGAAGCTCAAACTACACGGCGGGAACTCGGTACAGTAGAATCGTTGCCCTTTCTTATTTTTCGAAGGCGGCGCATGTTCTGTATCATGGTCCGAGCCATCGAGGTCCCCATCTGATTCGGCTTGTATAGTCTCGTCCGACATCGAATGAGTGCTCGCTCGGGATCCGTCAGGCAAAGTTATTCTTCGTGAAAATCGCTCGTCCTTTATCTCGTTTGAAGTCTCGGCGCCCGGTGTCGCGGACAGGCGGTTCAGGTGAGGGCGGGGTGTAGCGGAAGTTGCACCTGAACCTTCCATGACTCGATCTGCTGGCGAAGAGACATTGTTAACTGGTAAGAACGAAGTCATGTTGCTATCGAATGCCCATAGATGCCGCTCCGTGTTGCTTGTGGGGTGTATCGGAGAAATCCTTCGCCAGTATCCTGAGTGTGTTTGTCAAAAGAGCGAGGTCGAGGGCGGTTGAGGCAAAAATGGTAACGGGTGTGAGCGGATGATGCTGACTACTAGACGAGCATGCAAACCATATAAGTGAGTGGATTGATAGGACACGGGAACATCGCGAGAATAGTCAGCATGTCAGATATCCGGGTAGAACATGCTCGACCACTATTACCGACCATGGCTACGACACTTGCCCGGGCAAGAACGGACATTAGACGGGCATCTGACTAGCGCAGACGTCAGTTGCGTTCCGCGCACAAACGTCTTCTCATGTTTAAAGAAAAAATCCCACCTCGAACGCCCTATCAGCAAAGGGGAGCGGCACAGCGCGAATAATGGGCCCCCGCTGTCCATCACCAGAGTCCTTTCTCCATTTGTAGACGGACTTCGCCGCTGCCCTATGCCGTGTCCAGATACCCAGTCTGTTCTCCTCGTTGATACCGGTGGTGATGTACTGAGCGCCTTCTATGTATAGTAGCAGAGATCAATATTTGTCAAAATTCCAACGGCATAGACAAAGGATACACCTGCACTTACAGTATGAGATACTGGGACTAAAGCGACAATGCACCCCAATTTACCTGAGCAATTGTCAAGTTCGGGTAGTTGGTTGCTAATGGGGCATGTCTACCCGGGTATCTGGAATGACTACTATCCACGCAATATCTCATTCCTTCACTTGAGTTCTGGATATCATGTTTGGCTGGGTGAGATAGATGTTGCCAGTAGGGATAAATACCTGTTTATAAAATGTTTAGAGAAGATACCCGATTATCTATCATCTCCGGCATCCAAAGCATCCATCCCAATGACCCAGTATTACGATTCAGCCTTCCCCGTGTGGTAGGGGAAGGTCCTTGACATGTTGAAATATCACACCATCGTGATCTCCCTGCCGGCGAGCATCGCGCCTGTTTTTCCACCTCGTGTTCGTATACTTTAGCGAGATATACATACAAACTTCGATCCGCCCGGTGAGTGCCACCGGTCCTCCATCCGCCGGCATACCCTGATCGATGCCTTGCGGGCGTAAGACTAAATTTCGTGGCAGCACCCTACCGCCCAGAAGGCGCTCAAGGAGAGTGGCTGCAGGCTCACGTGGCATCCCGTATATTGATTTACCGGGAGGCGCCAAAGCTAAAGCGCCAGCTGGAACATGCCAGAAGCCGACAACAAGCGTTGCAGCCGGTGCCAGGACATACTCGTCATCTAAGGGGGGGTATCGGTCCGGCAGATGGGGTAACGGTCTGTGGTGAAGATGGATTGTCCGAGGCAGCTTTCGTGCGCCCAGTATCGGCAACTCTCAGCGTCACCACCTCAGTGTCCGGGAAGTCTTCACTGCAAATAAGACAGGAGTCGTTGGCAAGAGTATCGTCCACTATCTTCCGCTTAATGATGTTATTTGGCACGGTTTTGATGGTTTCTCGGTATGCATGGAATAATTCCCTAGGCGATATGGTGAAGGTATCCATCGAACTGAAATCCACATTGTAAGTATCAAGCATACAGTAGCATGGATCCCTATTAGATCCTCATTTCATACATCTTGGAATCCGAAACGAGTTACAAATACAATGGCTGGTCTCAGGATATGTAGCAGCCTTGACATGTGTGCTTGTGTGACGGTAAAACCGCGCATATCTGGTCTCGCTGAGGTAGGTAAAACGAGCAAGCTTGTTAGTGCTTGAGTGAGTCGTGCGAATATTGTGTCTATATCATCGCAAGGGAGCGCATCCCAAACGATCGCATCGCCGTTCTGGAATGTGAGTGAGGGCGTCGTTGAGGGTACCGTGAGACCTATACTAGTGCTGTATGTAGGCAGATCGAGAGCCAAGGCTTCTCTGCGCTGCTGCTCGAATGCCATGTCCTGCTCTTCATGTTGCGGTCGATGTTGTTCTAAGGAGGTCTTACGAGCGAACCTGACGGAATGGTCAAGACTGGCGATTATTATTAGAAGAGGAAGACTTGTGCCCACTTATGACGGCAGCGCGACAGGCCGCAAACGAATGGCTTGTCGTTCTTGTGTGACCGCCGGTGTCGGGAATAGCTCGAAGGCTTGGGATGCAAGGCCGGGCAACATATTTTATTTTAAGTTGATATCCTCACGTCGCTAAAGGTTTTCTGACAGCCGTTGATTTCGCAAAGGTAAGATCTCTCGCCCGTGTGGATCCTCTGATGGATACTCAGCGATGAGCGCTGGTGGAACCTCTTCAAACATCCCGGCTCGAGACAGGCGTATGGGCGCTCGTCAACGTGGTCGGGCGAGGTCAGCCTTTCGCACAAAATTCCTAAAAGATCTTGTTAGTAGCGTATAGACGATCGTCTATCGACATCAGGAATCTTTGGTACCATTCATCTAGCAGGGTCTACGGGGTAAATCAGCATACAGTAAACGACCCGTGTCTGATAACGTCTTGGCCTTGACGAAAATGAGGTCCATTTCTGAGCGTGCATAAGAGACCCCGCTATTTTGCGCACCCGCACATTTTATACAGGGTAGGGCATTCCTTGGAAGGGACCACAGGGATTATATATCAGGAGAGCAATCTCTTGCACGGGCGTCGAGGTCTGCCCAAACAACTTCCGGCGTCATGTTCTCTGCTACCATTCTGATATTCTGGATGCTTGCCGTAGTTGCAGTGAGTCACACCCATCCTTGTTCACAGAAGTATGGCCGCTCAATTTCCCTCCCTCTAGGTGTCTGGTCTCGCTGTCCATCGCGGAAAACCAGAAGGTACGTGTGATCAAGTACGGAAGTACGGGATGTGGATGGTCAGAACGGAATATACTAAAGTGAGGGATATGTCATTTCGTCGTGTAGGCACAAGAATGGGTGAAGACGATAACATCACACCAAAAGGTGCGCGCTCTACCATGTGTCGGTGAACGGGGAACTGACGGGGCGGTGCCAAATGTACCAGCCTGCCTAGCGGGCAGATATTTTCACAGAAAGCATCATCATGCACATTTCGGCACAGGCCCAAGTTGCTAAATATAGGTTCGGGCCGTGTGCGATGCGGCGAATCGTTAACTACTGAAAGTGAGGGGCAAAACCGCTGTGGGTGGGCATCTCGGTCTTGCTGTGGAATTAGCCTAGTGATCCGACCTTAGAAATCAACTCTCCGCATCCGCGGCCACTTGTCGTCTGCACCTTTTCTATTCTTCCCTTAAAACTATGCCGACATCTGACGCTCGACGAACCATCTGGTTCAAGGATGATACGCCTCCAGCTGGCCTGGCAAACCCAAAGCCAGACTCCAGTGCGATCGGCTCAAGCCATGCAGCTCAGTCTTCGCCCACTGGCAGGGAAAGCAATGCACGTCGGGACAGAAAAGACCACCACAAACGGCCGCTTTTTCGAAAAATCCTAAACCGAGACCCCTGGACGATATACACCCATAAGGCTCTAGTTCGCGCCGGACACGAGGCTGCCCTTGCTATACGCCGTGACGACCCTGCGAAATTGGTCCATATTCAGACGACTCGAACAGACTTGGCCACGGTCGAGAGAGCAGTACAGAAAGTCTCTCGTTTCGCTCATCACCGTTTTCTCCGTCTCCTTGATGTGCTGCACCACCAATCAACGTGCTATCTCGTGTGGGAGCCGGCTGAGTTCGCCTTGGATCGCGTCTTGATTTCCCGCTGCCGGATTCAGGAAGACGAACTTGGCCAGATCATCCGACCGGTACGGGTACGCCTTTCTGGCCTCAGCGGAGAACTGACCGTTGGAAGATTATAGAAGGCATCAAATTTCTCTGTGACAATGGCCTGTTTCTACCTGGCAAAGATCTCGCTCAAGAACATATCGTGATTACCCCGGACGGCCAAGTGAAACTTTGTAAGGGAAGAAATCTTTTTCCCTGTCTACGCTAACTGAATTCCAGATGGTGTTGAGCGCTGCCGCCCAATCAATCCGGCCGACATCAACGTAGCCAGCCTGAGACTGTCCGACTTGCGCGACATTGTGGACCAGCTAATGCGACGAAACGGCGCGGACTATTGTTGGAGCGACAACGTATTGGATTTTGCGACACGTCTTGGTGAAAACTACTCAGATGGTCATCTGGAAAGGCTATTGCAGGTAATCGCAACTCCTTCCATGCCAAGACAGTTTACGCTGGTGCTGACATGCGTCCTCTTCGCAGCACCCACTGCTGCGGTGTGAAGCTGGGGATGGGAGCCTGAAAATGCTTGTTAACTTAGTCAACAAGACCGCATATCACAGAGTCGTCTTTTGCCCGCTACGCTGGGATAAGTAGATCGGTTGAAGGAGGCCGGGCGACAATGGGGCATTCCCGACTACATGTCAAACAGCATATTGTCATCGAAATGGAGGTAGAACTTGCTCACCCACAGCGATGCGGTCTGAACTCCCGTGTGCAGGGTCCCTTGCTGGATTATCCCTACATGCAGCCAGCTACACCAGGTCTACTCTCGTTCATTAGTGCGGAACATGGATGCAGACGGAAGAACTTGTCATTATCGACGTCGATTTTTAATCAACTGTTCTCCAGGATTCCTTTTAAGTGACGGGAAAATAACAGTACTACATCCATGCCTTCAAAAGACCGCCCGCTGGAATGAACCGTAGACGCTCGTCACTCGACAGGACCAGCACGCCCATGAGTGTCTTCCCAGGAAAACTATAGGAACCAAATACTGGGTTAAAGCCGTTAAGATTCACCGATCTTTTCGCCAGACTTTGATCATTCTCAGGTGGTAGGTAGCACTCGGATATGATCTCCCTTTGGGGAGCACCCATAGCCACGCTCTCACGGGCTGCTCTGTACTTAAGCTGAATTATGGAGTGAGCTGCCGTACCACCGGTCATCCGGGAATGTATGCTCGCAATTCATCAAAAAAAAAAAAAAAAAACCGATTCCTGCTCACGGAATGATTATGGTCCGACCATAATGCGGCGCAAGATATTTTGCGATCTCGTGGCTTTCCGCGAATGTCCATTCTCGTCCACCTAAGCGTAGATTCTTGTACAATGGGTTCAGTCAAAGAATCGTTGTTCTAATTGGCCACTTATACTCCGGGCAATATATAATACTGGTGGAGATCAGCTTACGCCCAGCCGAACGAATGGCATCAGATTTAATCGACTGTCACTATCTCCTCCCCCGGTTTTCACACATACACAGCTGGTCGTGAAGTAGAGTCCCATGTCCCTTTGTGGACAGTGACTGTACTTCCCCGGGGCCTATTCAACCACCTGGGCTTCAAGTACGACATGTTGAGTAGCACATAATACATATCTAGGCCACAGGCGATCTGATCAGCTCCTACATCGATCGAGGACAAAGTGTGAGAATGGCTCGGTCCAGCAATGAGAAGCGAGCTCGACGACGGCAGCAGTGCCGGGAAGCTCTGGCCAATCATATCTGTACGCCCCAATGGTCCATTGTAGGGGTAGGGACTGACAGAGCTCCCTAGATGACCGTCTCGGATTACGCATTGCGCCCAGCGAAGTTCGCTTGCAGCCATCTCAGGATGATGGGTATGCGTGGTCCATTACCGATCGATCAGCCCGCCTCCTACAGGGAAGTCTGAGCAATGGGTCGGTGGGACGGTATGACGCTATATGTGCGGAGCTGGGCGTGTCGATCGAAGCGGTACGCCCCGAAGTTCTCGTGGATATTGAACCAACGTGCCTCGGTGAAGATGACGTAAGTCCACGCGACCCTGGGGTCGGTGTTGCTACGCATCGCCTCGTCTTTGTCGCGATCTGAATTCAAATATGACCATAGAAGCCTTCTATTGGCGGCGAGTCTTTCACTGCCATCATTCAGCGGCTAAGCCTCGAGAACGAGAAGCTCAGGAGCGAGATTGGTCGTATTCAGCGCCATGCGGAAACCATGTCTCATACATGTACCGGTTGGGAAGCGAAATACCGGAAGCTAGAGCAGGGGGGTGCGCTGCAAGAACGCTCTATAGCTAGCCTGCAAGAGGGACTACGTTTTGCAAGGAGCGATATATCGCAGGCGATCCGGCTTCTACAGCGACATCAATCTCGAAATGAAACCCCTTAGGCACTGGCTCTGGGGCAGTGCCTTTGTGCCGTAGCTTTACGCCGTACCGTGGACGGGAAGATTGAGCACGAGTTATTGGATCAGGGAGCGAAGGCAGCCTCAGAATCTCACCGATGGCGGTAGGAATGCCTGTGTATATATCCGAATCCTACGCAAAAGGCAAATAACGCGACAGACCTATCTTCCGTTTCCGATAATGTAGAACAAAATACTTCACGAGCGAGTGTTGCGACGGTGGCGCGGGTGGTGTACACCGCTCTACTCCTTATGGGCGATGCAGTGTTGGACCGGCTGGTCATCTGGATGGACATTGAATTTGAGGTCAGCATCCTCGGCACGGCCGCAACCACGCTCAAGCCACTGCTGTACAAGACCGTAACTTTGTCTCCAACCGGAACCAGCGCGGACCCGGACAGTGGCGTGGCGTATCCGGCACGCAACCTGCACATCCGGGTTGAGGAGGAGGCGGCGATCTGGAGCGAGGCAATGGCGGAAGGAATCGCGCTCCAGGATCGGCCCAAGTGGGAATCAGGGAGCGAGCGAGAGCGTTTTGAAGTTTGACAGGAGAGAGAAAGAGCAAAAGAAAAGAATGGGCAGTTTTCGTCCGGGCCGGACGTGCCGGACGCTCCAGCCACGTGAACTGGGCGACGAGCCTTTTATCAGGGGCCAGAATTCCCCAAATTGTTCCCCAGGTCAGAGTGAGACCCACTGAGCAACAAAATGAACAACACTGCGATCCAGGTAGGCGAGGCTGGGAAGCTGAGCACGATGAAATCCCCAAACGTGCCTCCGTGTCCGAAGCGGAGATCGGGCGCTCGATGGGCCTGTCCGACGACGACCAGCGGCGCATCAAGCGGCGCATTGACCGGCGGCTGATCCCGATCGTCGGCTTGATGTACTGCGTCTCGCTTGTCGACCGGACCAACGTCGCCGCTGCCAGTGTCGCCGGGATGATTGAGGATTTGAACTTGATCGGCAACCGTTATGTATGCCTTGGCTCTCGCTGCTGCTTTGTCAGTGCCCTGTGCTAACGGCTATTCTATAACGTTAGTCGGTGATTGTTTTGGTCTTTTTCATCACGTACGTCGTCTTCCAGCCTCCATCCACCGTCCTTGTCCGCTGGCTGGGCCCACGCATCCACCTTGCCGGCATCACCTTCCTCTGGGGAGTCGTCATGATTGGCATGGGCGTCACCAAGAAGTGGGACCAGTTGGCTGCCCTCCGTGTGCTTCTTGGCCTGTTTGAAGCGGGCTTTTTCCCAAGCTGTGTATATCTCCTCAGCACTTGGTACAATAGATGTAGGTGCTTCGCACCTTTTTCCTGCTAGTTTCGTGTCCGCAATTTCGCTGACGGCGGTCATAACCTCACAGACGAGGTGGGTAAGCGTTATGGATTGTTCTACGCCTTTGGAGCGGTTGCTGGCGCGCTGGCTGGCCTCATGGCGTACGGGGTAAGAGGTTTCGCGAGATATTTACCGCATGAGAGGCTGACCTCGTTATCTTACAGCTCGTTCATCTTGATGGGGTCAGAGGCATGGGAGGCTGGCGGTGGCTCTTCATCGTCGAGGGCACCCTCACGTGTGTCATCGCGATGGCCGGATACATCCTTCTCGTCGACTTTCCGGACTCGGAGAGAAATAATTAGAAGTTCCTCTCTGCCCATGAGCGCGCCTGGGTCGTGGCGCGAGTCAACGCCGACCGCGGGGATGCGAACGGGGCCAGATTCTCGCTTAAGCTGTTTGCTCAGCAAGCGTTGGACTTCAAGCTCGGGGTGTTTGGACTGCTCTTCTTCTGTACCTCCACCCAGGGATATACCCTCTCCTTCTTCACCCCGATCATTCTAACGGCCGGAATGGGCTTCGATGCCACAGCGACCCAGCTGCTGCAGATTACCCCGATGCTCTGGGCCGCCTGCTGCATGTTTTTCGTCGGCTGGGTCGGCGGTAAATGGAGGATCCCGGGCCCGCTCATTCTCTTTAACATGTCTGTAGCGAATACTGGGGTTGGCCTTGATTGGATTTCACAGCATCGTTGGCGTGCGCTTCCTCGGGCTCTTCCTGGCGGGAGGCGGCATCAACAGCAACATTCCTCTGCTGATGGCGTATCAGGCCAACAACATCCGTGGCCAGTGGAAGCGTGCTTGTGCCAGTGCAATTTTTGTTAGCTTCGGAGATGTTGGTGGCATTGCTGGGAGTTTGGTCTTTCGGTGAGTTCCCTTAATCGCCCAGCTGGGGTCGACCATCTACGCGCTTTAAATCAACTGACACTCTCCATCCAAGTCCATCCGATGCCCCGCTGTTTCGACCGGGTCTCTGGGCATGCATTGCATGCTGCCTTGCAAGCATTGTCATGGTAGTCCTGCTCAATGCCTATTTCTGGTACATGAACCGTCGTGCCGACCGCGGCGAGATTGTGGCTCGAGGACGAAGAGGATTCAGAGGTATGCGCTGTGACTACTCGCTCACATATGTAAGATGAGACTGACAATGGAATCCAGGTTGCGGACGAGGCGAGATCGACCTTTCTGTATACGTATTAAGTTCGTGGCCAGTATATGGGGTCGCAATTGTGTTTTGTGCGTCTCAAATGTGAGAATCGAGGAGAAGACGAGTGCCCGCAAAGGCTTGAGAAAAACGAGATACTATGGGATCTCGTTGATTATGATTGTTACTCTAGTCCTGTAACTTGTCCGGGTCGGCTAATAGGGGGACCCCTGCCTTTCGTGTATTAATAACAGTGACTCTGGTTCATGAACATGAAAAACATCGCGCTCTTTGAAATGTGCCTAAGATTTGCATCTCGATTGCTTGAATTATGCAACTCTCCAGCTGCTTGACATGCCATCGCATAAGACGTAGGCTGCCAATGGTGGTGCATATACTAGGGCTGTTCCCGAAGAGATTGATTGCAGAACAAATCTATATACCGCCGAGCATGCGCTCATATAGAAGCTTTTATAATATATACAGCATCTCACAGCAGCTAGCTATCTTACCTCCCGATCTTTAAGTCCCCGGTCAGAGGGAGCTTCCGGCTGCTGGAACCGACGTAGATCTTGTACTCGCCGTTCTGCAGCCGCCACTTCTGCACCACCGGATCCCACACACTAAGGTCTCTTCGAGTCAACTTGAAAGTGACCTTTTCGATCTTTCCCGCGCGGATCGTAGGTTTCTGGAATCCACGGAGCTGTTTGACGGGGCCGCCGGGGATGCCAACGTACAGCTGGGCTGCTTCAGCGCCGGTAACAGAGCCAGTGTTTTTGACCTCAGCCGTCACCGTTGCGACCACGTCCCAGATGTCGGATGCGCCTCCAGACACAATCGGAGCCTCGGGGTACTGCTTGGGGTGGCGCTGCTTGGTGCGGATTTTGAGGTTCTGATACTGAAAGGTGGTGTAGCTCAGGCCGAATCCAAACTCATATCGGGGTTCAATGCCATCTCGATCGAAATGGCGATAGTCGATATAGACGCCTTCTGAGAAATCGCTCTGGGGAAAGTCGACAAAGTCGCCTTCTGGGAGGTCGGGGAGGAGCAAAGCGCCATAGTCGGATTCGTTCTTGGCCAGCGTGTACGGAAGCTTGCCAGAAAAGTTGACTTCTCCATAAAGAAGTGACACTAGGGCTTTCCCAGTGTCCTGGCCGGGGAGGTGGGCAAAGACAACGGCAGTCACGTTGGGATGGTCGATCCATGGATCCACAATGCGCGGGCCGGCGTTGTGAAGAATCACAATCGTGTTGGAACACTTGCGAGCTACATTCAGGATCAGGGTATCGGTGTAGTCGTCTCTCAAGTTTCGCCGATCCATAGCTTCGGAGGCCTGCGCATTACCAAAGACGAGACAGGCATCACTGACGCCAGAAACGATGGGATCTGACGTACTAAAATCCCAGTACAGTTGGGTGTCCTCCTTGTCCGCCCGGACCATGAGGGCATCAAAGGGGGAAAGGAAGGTCGAAAGTGAGGTGGCACCAGAACCACCGCCATGAACCAGGGTCCCGTTGTACCCCGTCGGGGACAGTGTGCGAACCACGCCATTTTCCGAAAGCAGGATGCCCTCGATGAGCTCGCTACTATTGCCAGACTGGAATCCCCAGGCCCAGGCAGATGGTCCCTCGGACGGAACCATGTTGCGGTCCGGGGCTTTTGCCGAGTAGCCCAAGATCGAGAGCAGCTTTGGCTTCTTTAGCGGAAGGGCCCCCTTGGTATTCTTTACCAGGACATGCCCTTCGATGGCAGACTGCCGGAGGATTGGCTTGTCCGAGGGTTTGCGGGCTTCCACGATTGGGTGTGGTAGTGCAAGGTTCTTGGCCAGCCCAAAGCCAGGCTCTGGGAATCTCGAGTCTTGGCCCATGTGATACCAGGATGACAGAATCCTGTAGAGCAGTCAGCAAGCACACAAGCGCCTGGATTGGAATGGGAGGGGTGGCATACCGTACGACCATATCATCCACGCGAGACTCCGGGACAGAGCTATTCCGCACAGACTCGAGCAGATGAGGGCCCCAAAAGTCGTATGGGACTGGCATGGCCATGTCCAGACCAGCCAATGCAGATGCAACGCCTGAATGCTGAGCATTCCAGTCTGTCACGACAAAGCCCTAAATTTTGGGTTGATATGTGCCTATGGAGGGTAGAGACGAGAGGGCTACCTGGAAACCGAGTTCCGTCTTAAGGATACCGTTCAGGGCCTTGCTATTCTGGCACCCGTAGGAGTTGTTGATCCGCTGGTACGAGCACATGATACTCCCGGTTCCGGCATGCAGCGCATCCTGAAAAGGCCTTGGCCACTGGTTGTCAGTCTGGGTCACCGCGCAGAAGAGAGAAACTAACCATAGATAGAGTTCATGCATGGTCACGTCGTCAATGTTGGACGAGACTGCGACGGTCTTGTTGGAACCACCGCGACGAGCCTCTTGCTCGTTGGCGATGTAATGCTACAACAGTCGGCCTCGCTTCCAGGAAATTTGAGCTCATGCCAACTTACCTTGGTGGTGGCCACCACGCCGCCTTCTTGCGTTCCAAGCACAGTCTCCTTGACTAGAACCCCGGACAAATACGGATCGACCGAGTAACCTGGAGTGCTGTGAGATTACCATCCAGCCTTGGATGGATCAAGGGATGCCCACCTTCCCAGTTCCTGCCACCAGTTACAACGCGGCCCAATGGTCCGACTGAAGGCCCAAGCATGATGTTGACGCCCTTTCTCTTGAATTCTCCCGCCTGGGCCAGGGACTTTTGGCGTGCGAGGACGCTGTTCCATCTGCGCAGTGTCAGTATGGGTAAATTCGAGTTGTTGCTTTGTGGTTGCATACGAGGCGCCGATATGAATGTTGCTTGGCCACGAGTGAACAAAATCCGTGTTATGTACTCCGTGTCCAGCGTCCTGGAGGCAGAGACCGGGGAAATGCACACGCTCTATGGCGGCGATCATTCCAGCACAGCCAGTGGTTGAAGGATAACCGGCTGTCAGATTGACCTGGCAAAGATTAGCTCCCCATACCCAGCAGAAACACCCCAAATATCGCACCTTTTCTTCCAGAGACAGTTGGGAGACCAATTTCTGGGCCTTCTGGATGGCCGCTCGCCAGTCTCCATGGGGCTTCGCATCAGCTACACGAGAGGATTTAGATGGGGAACACCGGACAAGTCAGGGGGAGAGGTCGCACGAGCAGGGTAGACAGGAGGCGACTGGCCGTAAAAGTGCGTGTCATCGGTGATTTTCTCCGACGCAACCCCGCCAAAGGCGAGAGAAGCAGCAAGGAGCGCCCAGCCACGGTGCAACATGCTGTACGAACTTCGCGAAACGAGCAAGGGTGTACAACGGAAAACGTGGTCGGCCACAGTGCAAGCTTTATTCTCGCCAGGTAGATCCAGGAATTGAAGAAGCCGGCCGGGCCGGCCGTCACTGATCAATATGAGCCGTCGGGTGACGTACCATATCCAGCCGAGGTCGAATAGAACATCTCCCCGGAATAAAGACCTGGACCCGTCTTGGCCTGGGGTAACCGGGCGCAAGCGAGCCGGATCCGGCTGCTCGCCGCGCCCAGGTCTGTGACGGAAGCCACGGTTAACCTTAACGGTGGGGTTGAAGACCACGTTTCACGGTCGTGGAGCTTCTGAAATCTTGCAGCAGACCGTCTGCGAGTTGTCGAGGCAACGCGAAGTGTCTGCACTTCTCACTACTCGGATACGAGCGTTTGTCTAATGCCAGAAGCACAACCAGAGACTGGAGTATCTGCAATACATTACCATGAAGCACAGGCTGCATTGTAGTACACGTGAGATGTAGAGGTCAAGCATATCTAACGTCCATTTTTCTACTAGTCCGTCCTGACCCCGACAGAAGAATTGTGTGTAATGGGAGGGAAAGCTCATCCGTGTATAAACTTGACTATGTAGTGAGTACAATAGACCGACCAGGCAGTTCTCCAGCCAGTCACGGGTGCCCATTTTGTTTTCTATTGCGTAGAATAAATGTATAATCCTATACGAGACCTGTGGCAAAGTTGACGGGCCACCGAAGCCAACGAGCCGTGTCAGTTTGTGCTTCCACACAGGCCTGCGAGGGGATCCTTGGTGAAGACAGGATCCGGACGATTGTCCAGTGCTAGGCTGACCAAGGTCGAGTCTAAACGCAGAATTAGAATCGGATCTGCACGCCTGATTAATGATAACTGACCTTGGGCATCGTACAAGGGCCATCCGTATGCGCTCAGCCCATCATGCGGGTCGTGTGCAAATGCTGCCCAGGCACCTATAGAAATTAGTTGGCTGCATTTGCCGCATGTCGAAAGAGACACACCTTGGACATATTTGCTTGCCAACACTTGGTCGCGCAATGTGGGCTGAGATAGATTGTATGTACCAAATACCAAGGGCAGTTCACCTGCAAAGTCTGTTAGCAGCTTGATATATCTGTTTCGTGGAATGTACGTGCTTGAATGATAGGCACCAAGCCATGGAACAGGGCTCAGATTTGTCCAGTTTCCATGGTAAAGGTACCGCCAGCTAGGGATATGGTGGTCTCGACGAGCTCTGCGGACAACGATGAGTTTCTATGGCATGCATGGCTGGAAAGGGGTTTTACCGTGCTGCGGCATCAGCTGGACACGTGAACAAAGCTGTCGTTAAGGCTTGGGCCGTGTCTTTATCTGGGCCAGGCCCATCAAGTGGGCCCGTGAAACTCTCCTGGGCATTACTGCCCACAAGTACCGGCTGGTCGAGCAAGGTCAGCTCTGGTATTGATCCCCTGGCTTTGCCTCACGGATGCACATACAATCTTAGCCAGTTTACCCAGCTCTGCACGGTGCGAGTAGTTGGAAAAAACCGTGATATTGTCCTGCACAGGGACGAAGAGTTGCCCAACCGCCGCCTGTAAAACATCCCGAACTGGAAGTTCTCGCATACATTTCAGGTTCCGAGCAGGATCACGCTGGGTACAACCGAGTGTTTCGGAGACATTCTGCCAGCCGGAGTGCGTGAAGTCGCTGCTGCTGAACAGAGCGGCGGTGCCAGACTGCATGACGATCCCATGTACGAGAGGATCCATATGATACTGGCCAAAATGAGTAGTGCTGGCAAGAGACCCAGGAAGCGAGTACATACCGCATATACATACATGTCGGCTGAGATTGCACCAGCAGACTGACCAAGCAGGGTGATGCGCTTAGGATCCCCGCCGAATTGGGAAATGTTGTCTCGTAGCCACTTGACAGCGAGCCTCTATTACCTCCAATTAACATGGATAGTCGACGTTGAATGTCACAGACAGACTGACCTGATCGAGGAGCCCAACATTCTGCTTGCCAACGGGCAGTCCAGGAGCGTTGGGGTATCCAAATATACCCAGCCGGTAACTGCGCGCGTTAGCAGTGATAGATAGGTTTGGAGTTTGAACGACAAACTTGAGAGTGACGATGATCACATTTTCATTGTCACGAACGAAGGGAGCACCGTCATAGAAGGGAACTGCAGATGTTCCACTAACAAAGGCCCCACCATGGATGAACACAAGTACGGCTGCTTCCTTCGACCTTCCAGCCAAGCTGGTATGCCGGCGTGACGGTGCCCATATATTCAACGACAGGCAATCCTCGGAAATGTAGTCTGGGTGCGGTGGGCTATACGGCAGGACACTATAAATGTCGTTGTCGCTGGGACTGTAGCGCAGCGGGCAGCTGGGGCCAAATTCGTGCGCATCCAGCCAGGATTTGAGGGATTTCTTTGGGACTGGCGGTGCCCAGCGCCGAATTCCAACTGGGGGCTCCGCGTAGGGAATTCCGAGGAACGCACGAACTGTCTGAGCCGAGGAGTCGTTGTAGAACCCCTGAACGGTGCCGCTGGTTGTGCTCACAGTGAGCTCAGAGGCCCAGCTGGCAAGCGGCAAGAGTGAGGCCACGAGAATCTTCATGATGTTTCTTGGCTACAGGCTGCGGATTGATTGTGCGGTAGCGCCTCTAAAGAGTGTTCGACCAGATAGATCGCTTGGTCGACGCATTACGTCATATCCGGGATACCCTTGCCGGCTTATAGTTGGGCTGGTGGGAGGGAAGCCTCCCTGGGCCGAGGATAGATAGGCGGAGCTGCAGACGCGAGGATCCCCTCGCACTTGACGCCCCGGATCCAGGCTGTGTCCGGGCCGTTAGGCCCCCCAGACTTAACCCCGCACCGGGAAGCATTGCTTCTCCGGCCCCAGCCTGGGCAAAAGAGACACAGGCCCTCGTGCCATGACGTCGAAGAACTATAGACTGTTCTTAGAAGCTTTGTGGTTCCTTGGGCGTATTGAGTCCCCCATTCAGGAATTTATTCTTTACATGTCGGACACGCAATGTAACTATGCAGGGGCAATTGCTTTTGTCTGGGAGACCAGTGTGCTGTTGGATTTGGTCCCTCGACAGACTCGGCAGGTGATCAATAACATTATTCATAGGCACTCATTGATTTGCTCACGGCAACCTACACAATGGAGACAAGCTAATCTGCAGTCGCAGGGGATCTGCATTAAGTTCAGTGGACAGCTTACCTTGTCAGCCTGTTGGACCTAATCAAATACAAGACCATATTCTCTTTGATCTGAGCTTGTGAGTACATTGACCAGTGACTACTTTGACTTGCGCGCAAAACTAAAAAGTCCAGCGGGTCCAGGTAACAATATCTAAACCCAAAACGGCAGGCTTATACTCATTAAAAATTTCCTCGGCTAGCGAGAGTATAACAAGGTTTCCGGCCGAATTTTTGACTTCTAGCAGCTCCTCGTGAATCATCCTGGAGAGCTATTCGAATGCACTAAGTTGAACTTCGCGCCGTGACAATGTCTTGGTTGCCAGTGCTTACAGATCAACGTGGACTGGGCTGGCAATCTGCGCAGACTACAGTCGCCTCGTGCTTACTGAACGACGCAAATGCTCAGCTGAGAAGGCTCTAGTGATGATTAAGGCTTTGCCCGCGACAACGTTGCCAGATTGAACTTCATGAATTGAATAACAAAGATAAAGAATTACTTTGTTGACAAAGGGAGGAATACAGAGTTAATCAGTGGTGCTCCATTGTGTATCTATTTTAGTAACGATACAGGGACCATATGTGCAGGATCATTGAGCCGTCAGTCCATTTTTACACGGTGTTAATATCACTTTTATGTGCTAGAATAATTAAAAGAATAGATCACCGCGCATTCCACCTTCATTTTATGCAAGACACCTAAGCCGAGATAGACCCATATGCCGTCGCGGCCCAATCCAGAGTAATACATTTATCCTTCAAGAAGGTCTCGCTGCCCCCATCCGCCCACCAACCCTGCCGCTCCTCCATGCAACTCCCATATCGGTAGAAATTCGCTCGTTGACGATGGGCCCCGTAGGCAAGGACGCGGAAGGACTTGGTGTTGGGGATGTCGGCGTCTCGGCAGGTGTCGTCAATGCATCTCCTCAAGCCCCTTACCCTCGGCCTGGTTGCTCCCATGCCAAGTGCCTTCTCCTTCAAGATCCGCGCCTTCTCCGGCGCCGACTGCACAGGCAGCGCCCGGGAGATCAACGTCTGCTCTTTGTAGTAAATAGCCGAGATTGATGGACTTGTTCGTAGAAGAAAATATCCTTTGTAAGTCTTGAGAGGAGAAATGGGTTGATGGGTCGGACTCGACCTGTTGCAGCATGAACTGCTTCATAGAAGTCGTAGTAGTATGCCGAACCTCGGGTCGAATGGAGTCAAGTAACCGAATCCGTACCACTCGCCATCTACCACTCCTCCGATATTAGGATGGGTTAGGCTTGTTGGACGCCATATTCCTTGGTGTGTAACCAAATGAACAATTTGATTGAGCCCTTCCACTCCCACTCCCCCTCCCTCTCCTTTTCCCTGGGAATGTTGTTCCACTTCTGCTTTGGATCCTTTCAGAATACCATACCCGAACAGCTCAATCACATTTCGGCCAAGCCATAGAGCCCGGGGATTCCTAGAAATGAATAACTGCGGCGCCTTCCAGAAGCCATCATAACGTAGACATCCCAATCGCTCCATATTCTTGTCCACAAAGTAAAGTCCGTCCCGGCAAGCGAGTCTTCCAGTGCCTGCAAGGAGAGTCGCGATTTGCTCGAAAGTAGTCTTATCATAGAATTTTGGACGAGCGGTGGGTTGGTTGGCGTAAAGCTCATAATTCTTCCAGAGCCAGGCGATCGGGGTTCCCATTTCTGGATGCTCGGCATTGATGTCCACCGCAGGATCGTTGATGAGGAGCATGCAGCCTTCCACATCACAATTTATCAGTGAGGCATGCAGGCTGGGCGCTATGACGGGCCGAAAGCGGCGCGACGCTCGTAATAGGATACCGTGGAGCGACCTCCGTACCGCAATGCAAGCATTTTTGATATCTTTGAAACTGACAGCATGCTGGCTTCCCAGAGTCAGCGGCGTTTCGTAGTTTTCGATTGACCAAGTCCTATGAGACGTCGGACGGCGGCTGGGAGGGGTCGTGGAATGAATAGCGAGGACAGTGTGCACAAGAGACCGCGACGGACGAAACGCCTCAGCATGTAATAAAGTTGTTGGATCTCTTAGGAGCTGTTGGGCGACGTTTTATGTAGCCAGATAGTCCGAGATTCTGCGGCGAAGCAAAGGGTACACCGTTCACGTACAATGATCCCACCCCAATCGTGAGGCCGGCCGAGATCTTAATCGCCAAAAGCATCGAGGTTTTCCGCAGCAAAAGGATTGGAATCACGAGTCCCAGAGACACGTCTGCCACTAGGATCATGATGCTATGGACCAGAATGCTGCCTTGGAAGATCGCGTCGGGGTTGCAATGACGCTGAAAATTGTTTTCAGGCGTGGGCCCGGTCCAGAGAGCACTGGTGGCCGGCAGTGGAAAAGAGTCGTCGCGAACTGGGGGATTGTCACGACCAGCGTTGCACCGGCGATTGCTATAATACTCCTGCTCATGGCCGTGTGCTGTACTATGCGGTACAGGGTTCTGGATTAGGGCAGCTTAATCGCACACGTGCCTGCCGAGTAAGGCAGGATCATGACCCACGCTCCCATCTGTCGCCTTTCCTTAGCCCAGATTCAGTCAAGCAGCCGGCGAAGAAACTTACGATGAGTCTCTGCGAATCCTCCTCCTTGATGGGTGCCAGAATCACGTAGTATGTAATGGTGCGTGCGTTGTAAATTATCTGCAGAGACCGTGTGAGCTGCACCGCCATGTGAGGGAATGGCATCTACCGTACCCAGCAGCTCAGTGCATCGTCCATGGCAAGAGCCCGCATTAGCCACCAGCGACAGTAGATGCGCAGTATCATAAAGACGGTGACGAGGACGAGGAGCACACTTTGGATTACTAGAAACGGATGCATTTCGGTGCCCAGTCACACGTATCCGGTGACGTTTGGTCGTGGATGGGTGGAGTGACGGGGATGCGAGGAAACTGAGCAATCCAGGGCGACTGTGGGACTGTCTGTTTTCAATACCCGCTACGGATTTGTTCAAAGGACTCCAAACCGTGCCACTGAATACGCCATATCCCCTCGTGGCCACCCCAATACGCTCGCTCTCCGGGCGTCAAGAGCCAATCTGACCGCTTACCCCGGCTATCTGCCCAAGGATGGACAGACCTTTATCGCCCGCCGACAGTCGCACACTTTCTTTGAATTCAGTGTTGTTTTACATATCTGCCCAGCTGACGGCTCCGCTCCAGGAAACAGGTATCTCCCTCTTCGTGACGAGTCGCCAGCACGTCGATCTCGGCTTCATCATGCTTCGTCTCCCACAAACGGGTCTCGTTCCGCACATCCGGCTAAACACAGTCGCCTTTGGCAAACCCAATGTCACAGTTCCCAAGCCGGTGGTCGTGCCGCTGCCAAAACAGTGGAATAAGGAACCCATCCGCTTACAGGTGGCAGCCCATGATGATCGCGCTTTTGTCTTCTCCGTCTCTACACCTTCCAGACCCCCACGAGTCGAAGGTCCTCGGCTCCGCCGGTGGGGAAATTGTTTCTTGGGGAAGTGGTCCTTTAATTTACTGGTAAGTTCTCTTATTTCCTGTATCTGCAGCCTATTAGGTATCTGATATAGGAGCACTTTAGCGTCTTTGCTTGGAACATATGCAACTACTAATAGAGGCAAGACGAGCTTCAAGTCGTACATTAGTCGCTGGACGTACACGCCTCTGGGCCAGAAGGTCAATAACAGTGAGGAGTATGACTACATTCGGCTAATATGTATGCAAGAGCCATAGCATATTTACGCTTATCCCTATGTATTCGTGTTCAGCGGGTGGTAAATCAAATCATCCGCAGCGATCATCGTTCCACACCTGCACGTAGAGCGGTAGGTGGTAGTCCATGTCCCCGGCATGTGGATTTCCAGTGAAGAAAAAATCCAGAGCAAATCCAATAATTCGCAAGACGAAGATGCGAAGCGGGGTTAGATCGACGAATCCTTCATGTGCGCAGCCCCATAGGCATTCTTCCATATAAGGACAAAACGTCGAGTTACCCGTGGGCGTCTCGTATATCGCATGCGGATGGGAATCGAGCCAGAAGTGCCAAGAGCATTGTCCTGGTGTAGACTGTCATGAAAAGGCCGTTTCCGGCGTATATGCATGATTCTACGAGCAAAACTGCCGAAATATGTCAGCTTGATTTGCATGGTTCGCATGAAAATCGCAGACGGACGGTACCTCGATACTGCGGCTCGACTGAGACTCTTATGTGCCTTTGTCATCCCAAACTTGAGTGTGCCAGCCTGTCTTGTCATTCGGACGAACTGGTTGGATTGTCGTTGGTATCTTGCATGGTTTGGTGGTCAATCATGTCTCATCCGGGACTGGAATCCCCGCCATCAGGCCGTCAAAAATCGACATGTCGTGACTTAACCCCCATATTTCCTTTGAATAGCGACCCTGGCTGAGCAGGGCCGGGTTCATCGTCGCGTCCGCCGGCATGGAGAGCTCAGGCTCGGTCTGCGAGTCTTGAATGAGGGAGGGCGTGCTCACAAGACCGTGAGGCTGATTGACGTTCTCAACACGAGGACTCAAGTCCTCTAGCGGCGAGTTTTCATGTTGTTTGCACATTGACCGGAGGGCGACCCCATAGACAAAGGGACGCGTGTCGGCCTGTGGGCCAAGGGACTGCATCATCGCTCCCAGTTCATTGACTAGCTGCAGGAACTCGGTCCTGCGTCCTGGGGAGGTTACGTTTGACGCGAGTGCCCGGAGGATATACAAGGAGACGTAGGCCATCAACACAAAGGCAAAATCACTCAGTTAGCGAAGACGGTCCTTGGCGATGGGGGAGAGGCCCCGAATACACTGTAGAAGGTCGTTGGCGGCATCAAGACTCTCGGCAACTGCTACGCGATGTTCTCCGCTTATATCCAGGAGATGGGTGAGCAGGTGGAAACGCGTGAAGAAGAGGTGTAACTGCAAGTATCTCCCGGCGCTTGGGGCTTCGCGCAAATGGCTGGTTAGCAAACCATATAGTGCCTTTATTGTTGGAATGCTTACCGCTCGTGAAAGAGCGCTGCCAATCAACGTTCCAAGTGTGCAAGGCGTCCTCGATGGTTGCAGGGGGTGTGCCAGGGGTGTTGATCAATCTCTCCCAGAGCAGGAACAAGTCGCATTCGCCAAGAAGCACGCGGATTCGGGGATGGTCGACACTCTGCTCGAGGAGAGCTTTGGCGCGGAGGAGCTCTGCAGAGTCGGAAAGGGATCGGGGGCAGCCGTGGATAACGGCGCAGCTAAGAGAAACTGGGGTCAGCGAGGAAATGCGATGGGGTCAAGTGGGTACTCATACTGATGGCTCATGGTGTACAGCCACACGACCCAGAGCAGAGGCAGCTGAGCAGACACTTTGGTGAGATAACAGTCAACGCCCAGCTTTGTTTTGACCGCGTATGCCTCGGCAATTCCCTTGAGGGTGAGCATATCGAAATCATCCGTTGACTCGCATGTGCTACCAAGGCTGGGGCCGGTCGCTTCTGAGCAGCCGTAGAGAATGACGAGCCCGTGCATGTTCCCAACAGCAGTCATTGGATCACTCGTCGCTGGAGAAAGCACCAGATCAGCAAGCAGTGGACGCAAAATCCGGCCGACGCGACCGCGTAAACTGCTCGAGTCGGGAAGATAACGCGCGATTGTATAGATGGCGGCGAGGGCGTATACAGGCTCAGCCGGCAGGCGACTAAAGTCGGTGTCATAGAATGTTGGAATAAAGGGGGCCATTCGCTCGCCAAACAGGGCGAACATCTCCTGCGCTTTGGCGACGGTGATGTTGGCGTCGGCCAGACACGAGGCCAGATACTTCCTGCCATTTATCGAACACCGGTCAGAGGCAGTGTCGATGGTGTTGTAATCTGGAGACCACAGCTGGTGTTCCTCCAGTCCTTGGACGGTGGAATATGGAGTGTCGCCCTCTGGAACGAGCTCCCCATACCAAGCAGGAGGATAATAGGTCCTCCGACCGTAATCGGGATTGTTGATGATCTGGTGGAAACTTCGTTTGCGACCGCGCGCTTCGCTGTGGTCGTCCCGATCGATCGGGTTCAGCGGATTTGAGCGGTCGGAGGGGGTCAGAGGCTGCTGGATCTGGGCAGAGCTGCTTGAGACGGAGCTGGTGGTGGTGACGGTGCTGGGAGGCTCAAAGACACACTCGCGCCCGAATTTGGCACAGCGCCCGCAAGGGGCATCGCCCGAGCATTTAATCTGGAGAACACAATGGTTGGTCAAGGACGGTGACTGAAGGGTGTACACTGATACCTTTTGCTGCCGACATCGCGTGCAGGCTTGCATGGAGCGTCTGGCGTTGGCTGCCATTGGGAACAGAGGGAGATGTGGTGATCAGGAGAGGGGACGAGTCCCTTTCCCCAGCGAAGGCAGGGATTCTTGATTCCTGCGTCGTGAAGGATCCGAGCACAAGGAATGTGTGGGGAAAGGAAACCCCGCCCTCAGACAATTTTCGGGGGATCCTCGGCCGACGATGATATCCTAGATTCTTGTCCGGCCCGGATCCGGCCCGGATGGCTCGAGCTGGTGGCAAACCGTTGAGCATCAAGAGCTTAGCGTCATGAGACTGTTGGAGAGTGGCCATGATTATATTGATTGTCCGACAATGAAACCTCTGACGGGGAATTTCATCTCCATAAAAGCTTGGCCGGGATTCGAAGCTCACCTGGGTTCAAAGTGGCACCCCTCCAAGTGCAGGCCCCCATGGGCGTAAATACAAGGATGTTCGACCACTAACCGTGCCAGGCGCTGAGGTCGTTTCAATCTCTACGGCCGAGCTTCAACGTGGCAAAGTGTGTTCCGTGAACGTCACCCTGACTCATCCGTGGGGGAACGACGAGGTGAGGGTTTGGGTCTGGCTTCCGGCAGCCAAGGACTGGAACGGGGCTTCCAGGGAATCGGCGGAGGGGGGTGGGTTGCAGGAGGGGGTGAAGCCGACCTTGTGGTTCCTGTGATCCAGGGGGATATTGCCGCCTCGACCAACGCCGGCGGCCAGGGTTTCTTCCCAGAAGGGTCGACTGGACCGGATCTTGGTCTGTTCGTCGACTTTGCATCGCGTTCATTGCATGAGATGACGCTCGTCGGCAAACAGCTGGCAAAGAGTCTGTACGTGCGAGAGCCCCACCACTCGTATTGGAGCGGATGTTCGACCGGAGGCCGCTAGGGACATATGATGGCGCAAAAATACCCTACCGACTACGACGGCAGTCTAGGGGGAGCTCCTGCCCTGCACTGGCCGAGCCTTATGCTCGCAATCTGGTGGCCCAATTCATGATGAACTATGTTGGGGTGATTCCCAGTCAATGCGAACTCGCTGTGTTCCGGAAGACTGGGATTGACAAGTGCGACGAGCTAGACGGAGTCAAGGATGGGATCATCAGCAACGTCCAGGCCTGCGAGTTCGACCCGTTCACGGTGGTCGGCACCAAGGTTGAATGCTACGGCAAGCAGATCACCATCTCGGACAAAATCGCCGAAATCGTTAAGCTAGTGGACGAGGGGCCAAGGTCCTCGGCCGGCGTCCAGCTGTGGGATGGCTATGACTACGGGGTGGATTCCAGCTACCTGCTCCGAAGTCTGACCGACGAGGACGGCGAGACAACATTGTTCCTGGATCCCTCGCTGGGGACGTGGGTCCGCCTCTTCCTCAAGGAAGATCCCAACTATGACCTGACCTCAATCAAGACGCCGGAGGAAGTGACGGAGCTTTTTGCCGCTGCGTACTCCCAGTACGGGGTTTTCATCGGCACTGGCGACCCTGACCTGACGGCCTTCCGCCAGAATGGGGGAAAGTTGCTGAGCTGGCATGGGCTGGGCGATAATATCATCATGGCAAACAACACCCTCCGCTATCGAAACCAGGTCGAGCAGGTTATGGGCGGCAAGGATCGCGTCAACAATTTTTATCGTCTCTTCCTCGCTCCTGGAGTCGGGCATTGTGCTGACGGCTATGGGCCCATGCCCACCTCGCCTCTCAACACCCTGGTCGACTGGGTTGAAAAGAACAAAGTGCCCGCGACTCTGGCAGCCAACTTTACCGACACCGAGGGGAAGCAGGTGAAGCGCAATCTGTGCCTCTGGCCCCTCGTCTCCAAGTACAAGGGCAAGGGCGACGTTCGCTCGGCGGCCAGTTACTCGTGCCAGGAAAGCTACTAAGGGAGAGAAACGTATATTGGACCTCGCTACAGCGTAGTCTCGTTATCAAAAGTGGTAGTCAGAGTATTATAGCTGACAATCTTCATATTACCCTTCTATCCGATTGATCTAGCTTCCTGTCTAACCTACATCCTATCCCTTGTTTGTCTGTAGGAGAGCAGTTCTGGGTTCGATCAGGTTCTACCGAGTTACCCGATTACCCACGGGGCGAGCGAGCCCCTGGATACTTACATGAACTATGTAACCTGAAGCTATAGATCAGGAATTGCGGGGAAAGGCCAGAGACAGTTGCAATGTCACCAACTCATTGGAGAGAGTATCTACCCCTTTGTTCCTGCTCTCTCTAACCTCTATGCTCTGATCGTTGTCGAATAACCAAACAGGAAGTAGGGCAATGTACTTGCAAGTAAAAGGCCAGGAGCGGTGCGCAGCGCTGGGGTGTTTTCCCAAGCACGACGGCCTGTCACTGCTTCGTGATGGGGGCTAGCTTCTTGGAAATGGCGCAGCGAGCCTGCTGGTCCCTTGGAACGCCCTCCATGACTGTGTCGTTGGTCTGTATCTTCAGCCTTTGGTGAGCAGCTTCCCACGGCTGCCAGACTGGTGCAGTCGCATGTTTTAGCGTGTTCGGATTCAACCCGCGCACAAAGCTAGTAAAGTTCATCATAATAGGAATGATGGGGGCATTGGCGTCCACTAAGCTGGAAAAGCCGATTCCACCACCATAGTCGAGCCCGAAGATGGCACTCGTTTCCACCGTATGCGGAACCCCGTACCCCAAAGCAAGCGACGTTGGACCTTGGACGTTGTAGCGATAGTCCCAGGTGTCTGTCAAGTCTCGTCGGGGTGCGTTGCGAGTAATGTGAAGTCTGGGCAGGCAAAGGCGATGTCCGTGAGAATGGCAGGCGCGGTGGGAAAGTAGGCTGCGTGCATTGGCACTGGGGAAGCTGTGGATACGCTTCATTGATTGCCTGCAGGTCGGTAAGCCGCAAGTTTGGAAAGATGCTTTTTGTAAACTCCGTCACCTCATCCCGAGAGGCTGCGGTGCAAGTAAATGCAGATCCCTCGTCGGTGACTCCCTAACCATCAATGGCACCCGGATAAACCGTCCATCTTCGAATGCTGTATACAGCAGGCGCTGGACCAGGGTCCCATCAATCACCGGTACCCAGACCAAACTTGCGATAGATATTGCGGCAGCCGGTGAGGCCGTTGGAGCAAAGACTGACGCCTCTATCGCTGATGAATCGGGGGAACGCAAGCAGGATATGGTATAGCATCCCACCCGGTTCAATAGCCGGTCCAAGTACACATTCGACTCACCAAGAGTTCTCTGCGGGCCCGCGTATGGAGCCTGGGCAAATTGCCCCGACAAAAAGACCGTCGTCGCGAACCACATAGGCAGCAAGGTACAAGGCCACCGAACTAGCCCCGGCCGAGGCTCCGTGAATCACGACATAGTCCGGGTCTCCGCCAAACTATTCCTCGCCAGATGTGGACAGCGGGAAGACAATGAGAGAAATACCTTGTGGATGTGCCTCTGCACCCACGGCAATGACTTGCGCTGATCCAAAAGGCCCACGTTATGGTCGCCGTCTTTTCGAAGGGCATCGCCCGATACTGTAAGAAACCCAGCGCCCCAACTCGGTAATTGAAGTTGACGAGAATGATGTTTCCGTCAGACTCCTGGACGACACCGGCCCCATTGTATTTCGCATTCGCATTACTCGTGTAACCACCTCCTTGGATGTACACCCAGACAGGCAGCCTGGATGTCTTCTTGGAGCCGGACGGGGCAAAGACGTTGATGAACAGACAGTCTTCCGCCTGGGAGACTGTTATATTCTGATCGGCACCGATGCAGACCGGGCCAAACTACCAAATGGTCAGCAAATCAGCCCTCCCCGTCCTGGTAAGCGATTCCCTTACCTTGGATGCATCCTGAACAGCCCTGTGACGTATTGCGTCTCGGGGAGCTCTGAATCGAAAATCTCCAAGTGAAGGGGCAGCAAACCGCATACCCAGGAACTGGTCCACTCCTGCTGCGAGGCGCACTCCCTGGTACTTGGAGTAGCCCAGATCAACCAGGGGTCTACCTGGCAAATCTTGTGCGATGGCCGCAAGGACCCACGAGACCCAGAAATACAAGAGTGAAACAAGACGCATGGCAAGGGCTACCGGCAGATATTTTGTCGTGAGGAGAATGTCGATTCCTCGGCTTGCTGGGTACAAGACAACAAGGTCGATCCGAGGGTGACAGATTCCGGCCCGGACAACACGGCCGGTTCATTTCCCGAGGCAACTCATCGGATCGCGTGCAGCATGCGGGGAAAGAGTCGGATACTGCCTGGAGGGAAATGAACTGGGTGACGCTGCTGAAGACTGTGGGGAAATCCTGGGGAGATGCAGGCAGAGCAGCCGACAGCTAAATCGCGCCACTTGGTAGGTTTTTTTTTCTTCTCGAACTATTCTACTTGCTCGAGACTTTTCAAGCTACGCCTTCTGCACACTTGTGATAATGAGGTTTCTTATCTCCTGCAGTGCATTACTCGCTTCGGTTGGACTGGCCCATGGAGCAGTCAAATGTGGCCACCTTGACCCACCAGACGTGCCCGGTGCCCAAATTGTCACTTTTTCCTCGAGCGCCCTCTACAACGTCAGTGGGGTGTCTTTTGATACAGGCGCAGGCAAGCTCAGCGCCATATCCGACCTCAATGTCTGTGCTGTTAATCTCACGCTCACCCATCCGGGGGTCGGCGATACGGTTGGGTTCCGGCTCTGGCTTCCTCTTAAGAACTGGAATCAACGTTTCGTGGCGAGTGGAGGAGGGGGCTATTCTACTGGATCAGGCGGAACCGTGTTTGACTTTGGTATTCCTACCCAGCAAGGCTTTGCTGTTGGGACAACCGATGGAAGCAACCTGTTGGACTCAAGCGGTTCCCTGACCGAGGAGATGATCCTGGAGCCAGGCACCATTGATCTTGGCCGCTTCACTGATTTCTCATCGCGCGCCCTGCATGAGCTGGCCGTGGTGGCCAAGGCTGTCACCCGCAGCTTCTACGGGAGGAAGCCCAAGTACTCGTACTGGAATGGATGCTCTACCGGTGGGCGGCAGGGGTACATGATGGCCCAGCAGTATCCTGGCGATTTCGACGGCATTCTTGCCAACGCCCCTGCCCTCAACTACCCCGGCCTTCTGATCAACCTCGGCTGGGCCGAGTTCACCATGAGGAGACTGAACCATACTGTCTCCCAGTGCGTCCTTAATGCCTTTGTGCAAGCAGCAGTCCAGGCGTGTGACGACCTTGACGGTGTTGTCGACGGCGTCATCGCCAACACTGGCGGGTGCCAGTTCGACCCTCGATCCATTGTTGGTCACCAGATACCGTGTGGATCGGGCCAGGAGACGGTTGTTGCCGAGGATGCCGCGGTTGTCGCACTCATCATGGAGGGCCCAAAATCACCTCGAGGCACCCCGCTCTTTTACCCTTCCGAGTGGGGAATGAACTATACCTTCGTTGTGCCCCCCGATTCCCCGACATCTCCGAGGACTCTTTGGGATGACTGGGTGTCGATCCTGGTCAACAAAGACTCCTCCTACGACATCAACGCATATACGGAGCTCGAGCAGCTGGTGGATTTCCTCACCATCTCGTATCGCGAGTACGACGGCATGATTGGCACCAACAATCTTGATCTGGGCGCGTTTCGTGACAGAGGCGGCAAGCTGTTGACCTGGCATGGACTGGCGGATGGGGCGATTCCTCCGGCCAATACGATCGACTATCGACAGAGGGTCGAGCGCGTCATGGGCGGCAATGCGCGTGTCAATGAGTTCTATAGACTGTTCCTTGCTCCAGGAATCGCCCACTGCTTTGGTGGTATTGGGGCATTCCCCAGGGATGCCTTTGAGGCCCTGATCAAATGGGTCGAAGAGGATCAGCCACCTTCCGAGTTGCATGGCACTCTCCCATCTGGAGGCAAGAGGAAGCACTGTCTGTACCCGCTCGTTGCGCAGTACGATGGCGAGGGCGACCCGGATGACGATGCGAGCTACGTGTGTGCCGAGGGGTTCGAGCAGTGATGGGGAGACTGTGGGGAGGACCGGCTGAATTTCGGTGGAGAGTAATTTGTAGCAAGCCTCGGTAGGGTAGATGCTAGATCCAGCAGGCAGTAGCTAGTACGGAATACGAATAGATTGATTCTGGAACTGATGAGCCAACAGCCACCGGAGATCCCACCTTTCTGGGGCAACCCCTGGGGCAACAACAGTCCAGTTCGGCCCGGGTGGTTTGAACGGCTCGCACAGTCGGCACTTGTGCACCAGCTTTGCATTCTCAGCCCGGCCCGGTCAGATTCGAACCATAACTGGCACCGGGGCCCTGCGAATCTTGTTTTCTGTCAAAACTACATCCACAACATTATGGTCCGGCCGGCAAGCAGTCGAGTCAGGGCTGCAGCAGCCTGCAAATCGTGTCATGACCGCAAGGTGCGGTGCGACTACCTGATCAACGGCAGCCACTGCACAAACTGTCGCCACGACCGTCGCTCCTGCAATCTGCGCCTCAAGCAAAGGACATCACGGTGGGTTTCGTTCCCGGGCAACAGCATCCCCACCACTCCTAACCGGAGTCGAGATCTCGTAAACCGATTGTCCAAGATCTCCCAAGCAGCGGTCCTCGAGATGACGACAGTGTCGACAATCGCCGGGCGTCGGATAGACGGCATCCCGGGCTGGTCTTCGGCTCCGACATTCTCGTCTCGGCATTTTCCTTTATCGAGCGGCCAGACCTTTGCAGCCTCCCGCCGGAAGATGTCATGTTTCTCGAAATGAAAGGGTGCTTGCATGTTCCCGTTCGTCGCATCATGGATCTCCTCATCAACGCATATTTTGCTCACGTCCATCCCATCCTTCCTCTCGTAGGAGAGATAGCCTTTTGGCAGATCTACTATTTCAGCTTCTCCGGTCGGGAGCGACGCTCAGAGACAATCAGTCTGTTTTTTCTCCAGGCCCTGTTCTTCCGGAGTTGCAGCGTGAGGAATCCATCGCAGCCAGCCGTCACTGTACCGTATCCCTTGACTGATGCTTCCCCTAGTTTGTTAATTCTCTCACACTTCAGGACGCGGGCTACAACGACATTGTGCACGCACAAGAAACATTCTACCGTCGCGCAAAGGTAGCGATCCTCCACAACACGCGTGTTCTCCCCTGGTGACCGCCATGCAGCTTTTGTTTGACCTCAACACAGAGCACCGGCATCTCCCAAAGGCGCAGGGTGCTGTCTTACTCTCCTACTACGATCCACCCCGCGACTGCCGCGCCGGCAGCCAGTGGCTCTCCGCCGCCATTCAAAGTGCCATGACAATCCAGGCGCACCGCCCAGGCCTGGAAGTGGGCAAGGAGACGACAGAGGTCAAAGCCCGCAAGCGGCTTTGGACTTCAATATGTCTGCGGGACTGCGTTGTCGCACTCAGTCTCCGCGACCCAATAAAGGTGGTTCCAGTGACATTGAGCTACAGCATCATGGAGGATCTCGAGTCTTCGACGGTCTATGACCCATCAATTACCAAAGCCCTGGCGCAGCTGTTCCACATGAACCGTCAAGTTTCCGCCCTGCTTGCTCGAGTCATTTCGCTCACGTACGGCTATGAGCAGATTCCGCTCGAGGGCGACACCGTCAGCTGGGGCCACTGGCTGAACCTGAGGATCGACTGTCTCAAGTCCGACCTGGCTCTCTGGGAAATGGAAACCAAGACCGTCATCAGCCACATATTTGGCAGTGTAGGCTGCAACCACTCCTTTGCCCAAGTCTACATCAATCTTCTTTCAGTTTACCACCTGTATGTCGATCCAGCTCTGCGCTCGGGGTCCCGCTGACTGTAGCAGTTCCGGACGAATCCTGTTGTACCACGGTGAGATTAGCTTACTCGATGCCTGCCCAGAGAGTCCTGAACAGAATGATCAAACGCGCGAAACGCTGATTTCCAACTGGCACGGCCATTGCCGCACTAGACCAAAGTGGTGCAATAAACCACCTGCCAGTCGCCCTCTATCAGCACTACTTGGGTACCTTTGACGCTGGCGTCAAGGTTGCGTCGCCGGCGGCCTAGTCTTTTCTGTTGTTGGTGTTACGGGCGATGGTGAATTTGGCGTCGGCTTTGGATACTTTATGTGCCAGAGTAAACAGTATGCGGGTAATTTCTTATTTCTTCATGAGCCCCAATACACAAGTACCTAGTATTTCGGCCTAATATCGGAAAGAATATCAAGGCTGCTGCCACGCCACTCGGCTCGCTCCTCTACCATGATTTCCGTCTCAATGGCCATAATCACGCTAGAATGGCCGAGGGAGAGTCTGTAGCGGCCGCTCTCAATCACCCATGAGTGGTGGATGTCATCCCAGTAGGCAAGATGCTCAGGGGAAAGTGACAGCTTGCTAGACCGTGCTTCGCCGGGTAGAAGACTAGAGAGCTTCAAGAATGCCTTCAGCTCGCGCACAGGGCGGGCCACCGTAGACGACAGGGGTGAGATATATAGCTGCACCACGGCATCCCCTGGCAAGGCACCAGAGTTCGTGACGGTGAATGCGATGCTGCTTCCCTGAGGCGTGAACTTCTGACTGGAGACGGTCAGATCGCTGTACTCGAACGTGGTGTACGAGAGCCCATGACCAAAGGGGAAAAGAGTGGGCACTCCCTGTGTGGTATAATGCCGGTACCCAACGAGGAGACCCTCCTCGTATCGAATGACTGCATTCTCGCCGGGAAAGTTGCCAAACGAAGGGTTCTGCTCCAGCGTGACTGGAAAAGAGACCGGCAGCTTTCCGCTAGGGTTGACATTACCCAGCAGGACGTCCGCGAGACCATTGCCCAGTTCGCTTCCGAGAAACCAGGCCTGGACGATGGTTGTTGCCTTTGATGCCCATGGCATGGCAACTGGACTTCCGGAAAGGTTGACGACAACCACTCGATCCGACGCGTTAAGGACAGCATTAGCCAGCTCATCTTGTTCCTCAGGCAAACTGCAAGGTTAGCATCGCAGTCAGGAAAATGCACGGTGGGACGAACCTCATTGTTTTCCGGTCGAAGCCTTCGGTCTCTCTCTCCGAGTCTGTCCCAAGACAAAGGATGACTACGTCCGCGGTTGAAGCCATCTGCACCGCTTCTGCGAGAAGCTCTGCCTTTTCGACGGCCGGCCGAGCACCAATACGCAGAATTCCTCCTCCAAGGTGCCCTGGCTGGCGATCGGGCAACGCGCTGATGCACGAATACTGGATAGACACTTTATACCGCCGACCGGCGGTCATTGCAATCCGCCCTTTTATTTCTGGGGTTCCCATTCCTGTGTCGTCAGTACATCTTCAAATGTGTGGGGATGTTCTTTCTCACCAAAGAAGGCGCGCGACGCCTCTTGCTCAGTCCAGTTGTCCACCACCATCTGGTCGTCAACAAACAGCTTTGCTCGACCTGTCGTTGCGACGCCAAAGTCATAGTGGCCACTCACCTCGGGCTCAAAGATGCCGTCCAACAGAGCCCAAGTGATTGGCAGCGCAACCGGAGGGAGGCAGTCAAAGAAGAACATTCTCGAGTTCTCACTGATAACCGTAGCCGAGGGAGGGGGGTGTGGTTGCACATCAAAGTCAAAGGGATGGGGGAATAACTTGATGTCCAGTCCCTCAATCCCTGTTGCAGTGACGGTCTTCATCAAAGGAAGCATTTCATCCGAGTAGCATCCATGAGCAAAGGATACTGAAGCCTTGTCCGCGACCCTGGCCTTGATCCCGTCGAGAGCAGAGACATAGTGATATGCATTCACACTCGCAGACCCGCCGCCACTGGACACATTTTTGATGGCATTCGGTCCGATGACGGCAATCCTGGGTCGGATATCCAACTGGAGGGGTAGGATACTCTTCTCGTTCTTGAGCAGCACCACGGAAGAGGCCGCTGCCCTTCTGTTCAGCTCCCTGTAGGCGGGTGAATCGGCTTCCTCTTGATGAGCATTTTCTGGGGTGCCGGACACAATGGCCTTGTTGACCAGGTCAAGGACACGCTTTGCGCTTGCGCGTACCGTATCTTCACTGACCTTGCCGCATCCTACAGCCCGCGTGATGCGATCCGCTCCCCTCCAGATGGGTGCGCCAGGCATCTCAATGTCGAGCGATGCATTTAGAGATTCCGAGGTCGAGTACGAACCCCACCAATCCGACCTTGATTCCATTAGGATCGCTCATCGTTTGCAAAAGGTGTCTTACATGATTACACCATCGAAGCCCCATTCTTTGCGGAGTACCCGGTCGAGGAGGTCCTTGCTTTCGCTGACGTGCAGCCCGTTGACTTTGTTGTACGAGGCCATGACAGCCCACGGTTTGGCCTTGCGGACGACAATCTCGAACGGCTTCAGATAAATTTCTCGCAGCGCTCTGGGCATTGATCAGCCAGAAGAGCAACGTTGACTGTCAGAACCCAAGACTTACCTCTCCTGCACAATCACATCCACCTTTGTACGATCGGTTTCGACATCATTACATACAAAATGCTTGACAGTGGCCCCGACTCCTTGCTCCTGAAGTCCAGATACGAGGCTCGAGGCCAGGTAGCCCGACAGGAAAGGATCCTCGGAGAAGGCCTCGAAGTTGCGCCCACCAAGCGGAGAGCGATGGATATTGACAGTCGGTGCTAGTACGAGGCTTGATGGTGGGGTCAGTCAGGTGAGATTGAGGGAAATGATGGATAATGCACTGACTGAACTCCTTTGGCTTTGGCCTGCCGGCCCATCTCACTGCCAATCTCACGCAAGAGATCGACATCCCAGGACGCGGCCAGGGCTGAGGCACAGGGGAAACAGCCCGTCTTGCTACCATTGAACGTCCGGGAGCTGGGAGGTTAGTACTGGGCTGTATTGGCAGGATGGGGGGGCTTATCTACCCTCTTACTCCATTGGGCCCGTCCGAGAGCTGTGTTTCGAGATGATTAGCTGGGGTAGAGACGGACTGGGAATACGCACACGCAGGGAGGGAATGTTGTGGCTGGGGATTGCCTGTGTGTGCCAGAGGTCTTTGCCCGCTAGCAGGCTGGCTGCCTGCGCTAGGCTCAGCTTGTCGATGGTCATTGTGGTAAGACTCGTCCACACCATGCCACTTGGAGGCCGTGCGTGTGCATTTATTCCTTCCAATTCCAGCAGTCCGGCCCGGTAGCTGGTGTCCGGCCCGATCAGGTCCACTTGTGACCTGCTGAAGCCCTTGTCGTGTCGAATTACTGTGCAATAGTAGGAAGAATAGAGTGCCAGGCCTCTACGATATGAAATCTTTGACAACCGATTCTATTGGCTGGCTCCATAGACGAGATTCTCTTAGACTTTGAAGTAGAATGAGACCTAGTATGGACGATACTATATATAAATATTTTGATGCATTTCTATATATGAACGAGGAGACAAGCTCAGTGCATCTATATCGCCACGGTATATATATCTCATGGCTCATCATCGTCATGGGGCATATACGGGGGATAGATGGGCAACGGAGGCCAGTCACAGGGCTCCATGACCACCGCATACTCATACCGTCCGGATCCAACTTTGTGCACCAGCTGTCCTGGCAGGTGCACCTCTGCAACCGTGTTTGGCGGCACCAGCAGCGTTGCTTTGAGATGTCGACCGTCCGCGGCGATCTTCCAATCGAACTCGATGCGGCCGTATGGACTCTCATGCTGAATCTCGGCAAAATCCAAGCCCCCGCCGGGCACTGGGCTCACAGCAAACCGCTTCCAGCCCGGTTCAAGCGCGTAAAGCCCACCCACAGTCCTATGCAGCCAGTCACCCACTGCCCCCAGCGCGTAATGGTTGAAGCTGGTCATTTCGCCCTCGTTGATACTTTTGTCTGGCAGCATGCTATCCCAACGTTCCCAGATGGTCGTAGCTCCCATCATCACCGGATAGAGCCAACTCGGATTCTTCTTGTGCATCAACATCCGGTAGAAGAGCTGCGACTTGCCGCACCGGGTAAGGGCGTGACCGATGATGGGGGTGCCGGCGAATCCGGTCCCAATCTTGAATCGATCATGGTACCGGATCCGGTAGGCAAGCCGGTTGCCCGCAACCTCGTGTGCTCTCGCTGATGGTAGGAGGTCAAAGTGAATGGCAAGGGCAAATGCTGTTTGGGAGTCGGAAGCCATGCGCCCGTTAGGGGTCACGTACTCTTCCTGAAATGCTTTGCGGAGACTCGAGGCCTGTTGCCGATAGCGCTCTGCGGCATCGAGATTGCCAAGGTCCTGGGATATCAGAGCCATCAAGTCCGTGACGTGAACCAGGTATGCATCAGCCACGAGCTGGGGATCGGTGGCCGTCTTCGCGGGCTCCTTTGGTGGTGCGTAAGGATCCAGCCAGTCGCCCAGCTGGAAGGTGCACTTAGGATCCCACAGGCCGCGCTCATCCCGTTTGATCCCCTTGTCCACCCAATCGGTCATGCTCTGATACTGAGTGCGAAGGAGGTCTGCGTCGGCAAAGGATTGATACAGCTCCCAGGGGGCAATGACGGCACAGTCTCCCCAGACCGCAGCTCGGAAGTTGGGCTTCTTGCGGTGCACATTGGGCGAGAACATGGGGGGAACCCCCTTTCCGTCTCGGGCCTGGTCCGCTGCCACCCCTTGCAGCCAGGTGCTCAGCACTCCACAGGTATCGTAGAGGAAGTTTCCTGTCCGGGCAAAGACCTGCAGATCGCCCGTGTACCCGAGTCGCTCATCCCGCTGAGGACAGTCGGTGGGGAGACCGACAAAGTTACCACGCATCGACCAGACAATATTCGAGTGCAGCTGGTTGATCAGAGGGTTCGAACATTTGAACCAGCCCGTGCGCGCCATGTCGGAGTGAATCACAATCGCCGTGAATGTGATAGAAGACCAGTCGTCTAGCCCGTCGACCTGTGCATACCGGAACCCGTGGAAGGTGAACTTGGGGTTCCATTCCAGCGGTTCCCCAGACAATGTCAGCTTATCGGTGGCTTTGGCAAAGCGAAGAGGCCTGGTTGCAATCTCGCCCTGGTCGAGGACTTCGGCGTGGCTGATCGTGATGGATTTGCCTTCGAGCAAAGAGTCGCCTGGTACAGAAACACGGACATACCCAACGAGGTTCTGCCCAAAATCCAGAATCGTCTTTCCAGTCGGACTTGTAATGATCTCACGCACTGCCATCTCCTCGGTCGCGCGGATCGGTGGCCCCAGAGGTGCCGCGAGAACGCCGGGGTGATCGAGAGCCAGTGTCGAGACAGGCTTCCAGAGGCCATGATGAACCGGATCATATTGCGCGTCAAAATGCTCGCCGTCGTAGATTTCCGCACTGGTTGTGGCGCTCTTGCTCCAGGACCACTCGCTGCCGGTCTTGACCAATACTTTGCTGTCGCCGTCTGTGTAATCCACGATCAGCATGGCGAGGACCGCGAGTTCTGTGCCCCAGATGTTTCGTTCACCCCCGGTGTATCCAATGCGACCGGAGAACCAGCCTTCGGCGGCTTCGATGACAATGGTGTTGGAACCGGGCTGGAGGAGCGAGGATACATCGTAGGTCTGATACTCGTGTCGCACATCATACTCGGTCCAGCCGGGCGCAAGGAGCAGGTCTCCAACGCGAGTCGTGTTGATTGACAGCTCGTATAGCCCGTGTGCAGTCGCGTAAACCCTCGCGCGCGCAAAGGACGCGGCAGAGGCGGACGAGAGAACAAACTCGTGCCGGAAGAGCAAGGGCGGACGAGGCGTGTCCGGATCCGCGGGTTCGTTGCTGGTGATGAACTCGCAGCTCCAGTCGGAGGGCTGAAGTAGGCCAGCCTCGACGGTCGCGGTTGTCGACCAGGCGGTGGGCGTCGAGTTGCGGTCGTACCCCCTGATGCGGACGAGCGCGAGTTCGCGAGACAAAAGAGGCTCGGCTGGCCAGGGGACCAAGACCGAGTCTGAGCTCTTGACATAGTACACGCGCTTGCGACCGCCGAGGGTGATTTCGATCTCATACGCCGTTTGCACCCAGTCGCGACAGTCGGGGCTGAGCGCGGTGTAATGCCAGGATATGCGCGGGGAGCAACTCCCAATGCCCAGCGCCGACCCTGCGCGGTGGTGCTCAAAGCGCACGTTCTGAAGCTCGACGAGATGCGCCATAATCGGATGGTGTGCTCTTCAGGGGCCAAAGAACGAGCGGGGAGAGGGCCACAAATGCTGCCCATGCCACGCAGTGTCCGGCCCGTGCGAGGGGTGCGTCCGGCCCGGACGAAGCCAATGTCTGGTCCATAAATGATATGGTGACTGCCTCGTTGATACGGGACGTGTGCCTCGGCCATGATGGACAAGACAACATACACCTACAAGACGGTCGAACCGGGCCAAAGCCTCGAGGCTGATATCTACTACTGCCCCCAGAGAAGCAGCCCTGCCTCCCCGGCCCCGATCGGTAAGCAGCCCAAGCCCACCCGGACAGTCATGTGGTGCTCGTCTAATCCGGCCTAGCTCTCGTGATCCATGGCGGGGGGTTTACAGCCGGGGGCAAGGAGTGGGTTCCGGTCAACCAGGTAGAGGAGCTGGTCGCTCTGGGCTTTGTCGTCGTTTCGGCCAACTACCGGCTGTGCCCGACCATCTCCCTCGCCGACGGCCCCCTGGCAGATTGCAATGACTGCTACATCTGGTGCCAATCGAGGCTGCCGGGCTTGCTGGAGAGAGAACTGGGAGTCGCAGCCGACCCGGGTCGGATAGTCGCATTGGGCCACTCGGCTGGAGGCTATCTCGCTCTCATGATGGTAAGACCCAACCTCCAGGAGAACCATATCGCCCGCGTATAACCCTTCGCACCAGGCCCAAAACCCCCAACCCCCCCTCGCCATTTTGGACTTTTACGGGGCTAAATATCTGACCGACGATGTCTGGCATCGACCCAATGCGAAAATGCCAAGGTTGAACTTTCCCAAGGAACTCCTGGACCAGATATGGCTGGAGGTGCCACCACCGTCAACCTCCATTCTCGCGCAATCAGACCTTCCGGGTCAGGGAACTGGTCCTGATTTCAGACGGCCTCGCATTGCATGGCTCGCCTCCGCCCTCGCCAACGGAACCCTGTTGCAGCACATCATCCGTCCGGGCGACTACACTCGGTTGGACCCATCGACATATTTCAAGCCAGGATTCCCGCCTGTCTTCTTCATTCACGGCACGGCAGACAAGCTGATTCCATTCCAACTGACGGAGAAATTGTATTATGCGTTGCGGCAGTGCGAGGTGGAGACAGTATTGAGGCTCGTGGACGACGCGGACCACGCGTTTGATGAAAAGGTGCATCAAGATGATCCGGCGTTTAGAGTTATTAAGGAGGGGTTCAGGTTTCTGGCGCAGCATGCAAACTTGCTATAATCTAAACGAACCGTTTTAATGGACAGTGAGAGCAAAGTAGTCGAGGAATGGAGCAGTAGCCTGTCTTCAGGTTTTCACAGCAAGATACCATAATCTGCCCTTTAGCTGCGCTTCATCATTCTCCATGGATTTGTTTCTGTTCTATTGTACAGAGAGCTTCTACGTCGTTACTAAGTGACTTGACTTGTTTGACTTGATGCATATCGAAGAGGACGTTTCGCGTAGCCTTGTTATGGCTTATGGCTTTCTAGTCCAAATGTCGACTCTATATACTACGCAATGGGTTAAGAAAAGAAGAAACATCGGTCGCTGAATTCATAAAGCATAACCTTTATGATTGATAACTACCCAGCACAAGATTTACTAATATCGACCTTTGTCAGTCTCAACCCCGCACCCACTACTTTGTCTTACAATCAGCACTAGATGGCAGCCCGCGTGAACAGATTTGTCCATGCAGCAAGGAGGCCCGGCCTAAACACTCTGGTTCGACTCATCCGCTTGTCGCTTCGCGTCCGCGCCCCTCTGCTCAGTCTCGGTAACATAGTTGCGAAACTGCTTTGCGGAGACGCGCTTGGTGAACATCTCATCCAGCTCCTGGTAGCTGCGGCCCTTGGTTTCAGGATGGAAGATGTACAGATAAGTCCAGCAGATGATGGCGAACCCGCCAAAGATAAAGGTTGTCTTTGCCTGGAGATTGCCCTTGTCGGGATTGAAGATATACGGCATGACGAAAGCCCACATGATCTAAGAGGATCCAATCAGCCAATGCTGTTGCACCGGGTGGGAAAGGAAAAGGGAAACTTACATCCCACGAGCTTTGCGAAACAACCGCAATCGAGACCGTCTTACTCCTCAGACGCGGAGTGGCAATCTCGGCGAGCATCGTGTACGAAGCAGCACCGATGGTGGCATTGTAGATGCCCGAAAAGAGAAGAATCAGGGCGACCGTGCCTTTGATAGAGCCAGGGGTGGCGGCCACTGCGAGCCCGCCGGTGATCCAGAGCAGGATACACAGGAGTCCCAGGCCACAAAGCATGAGGTTACGGCGACCAACACGGTCAATCAGAAACCAAGAGCAAAAGTTGCCCGTGCAGGCGATGACCTGGGCGGTGATGTTGAGTCGGTAGCTCATCGCAGTGCTGTACCCGGCGAGCTGGATGTAGTAGACCATGTAGCCGACAATAAATAGGATACCACAGAATGCCTGAATCGTAAAGGGCCCAATGGCCAGGATCGTGCGGCGGAGGTTGGATTTGCGGAAGCACTCCGCGTAGCTGACTCCTTCCGTTTCGGCCTTGTTTCTCTCCTCGGTCAATTTGATATTGGCAATGGCCTTTTCAATCTCCGTCTCCGGTAGGCCGAAGCTCCGAAACGTCGTGGCCGCCTGGTCCTCCTTGCCGCGGCGGACAAGATACCATGCGGATCTAAAGGGCCGGCAGAGTTAGCTACGGTCAAGCGGGCATGAAAGAAGCAAGGGGAACATACTCGGGCAAAAACGGCCAGAAGATCAGGGCCGTGAAGGTGACGGCGTATTGGGACATGAAGAGCGACTTGTAGGCCCAGGAGTTTGGCAGATCCCCATAGCCATTCTGAATGAGGGCGACGACGAGCTGGCTTGCGCTGCCTGAAATGGGAGCAGCGGCAGAGACGATGCCTCGGATGGCGACCGGAGAAAATTCGGCCACATAGGTCATGCTGGTGGTGACGAAGCATCCGGTGGCCATTCCGGCCAGGAACTTGCCGCCAAAGAAGACGGCACACGAGCCATTGCTGACGGTTTCGAGGGTGATGCCAACGAAGATAAAGATCAAGCCGATGAGATATATGTATTTACGGCCGATACGGTCAGAGAGCAACGAGGCGCCAACGGCGGAAAGGATACCACCAGCGGCGGGGCCACCGGAAAAGGCGGCCTGCCACTGGGCCGGAAGGACGTAGTTGCCCCCGTACTCGAAACCGTAGTCCATGCGGAAGCGGGGGATGCCGATGACGGCGGAGCTGGCAGTGCTGTCGAACCCACTGATGACCAGAACCCAAACCGCGTAGATGATCCAGAAGGTGCGCTTGGGATAGCGCGTAAACGCCTGCCGCACCGTCTCTTCGTGCAGCTCCTGGTTGACCAGGTAGCCAATGTCCTCGACATGGGTCTTCAGGTTGTCGGCCTCCACCGTCGCCACGTCGTGCTTGGACTCGGGGGCTGCAGAGGTCATCTTGTCGTGATCGTATGCGACAAGATCTGGGGGAAAATACCAAGCGGAGAATTTGATATGAGAAAGGGGAGACATTTGTATCCAGAGAAGTCAAGTTGAAGTCTCGAACGAGGTCTGCTCCGGGCCGGACGCATGCCAAGCCTGGGGTTCACGGCCCGGCCGGCCGAAGAGGAGGAGGAGGAGAGGGGAAGGCGGGGAATTGAGACTCCGGCGAAACCTCGAAAGATTGGAAATGGTTTCTGACGTACCGAGTCCGATCTCGCGATCCTCGGTAGAACATTGTCCAGCCGGGCATGCGCCACCATGTATTTGGACACTGCCGGAGGGCCTGGGGCTGGGAGGCCTGTGCAGCCATCTCCGGTCCGTCCGAGCGGGAAAGAAGGGTTACCAATGGATCCGGACGTGGGGTACTCGACTCATTGTACTGCGATCTGGCCCAGGAGTACACGGCTCAGCTCGATTGCCAGCATTGGCCCGATCCCAGCGCCCATATTCCGGATCCCCGGTACCGCAGGCGAAGATCAGAATAGCCGGCATGCACGAACCATATCACGACATCGTTGGCCGTGGTGGTCGTGCCTAGATGGTCGAGGTTTGACCCCCCTGGAATTCAACGGCCTACGAGCTCCGTTTTGGTTGGAGCGCTGGGAACAGTGGCGAAAAGGAACACAGTGATGAGCAACTAAACACTCCCGGGATGCGAGACAGCGTTGATTACGTGGGTGGATCACAGTCACCTCAGGCGTTCATCGATAGTCACATGACAGCATCACAGATAGTTCTGTCTGCCTGGCAATATCCATGAGGGATGGACCGAGTGTCCGGATGAGGCAGTCTCGTTAACCTCGAGGAGAGTGTCATCTGGACACTAGTTGTGGAGCTGTGGAGCACGTTGCGAGTTGGCGGAGCCCGCTCTACCGGCCTGGCCGGCCGGACGCCCCATTAGTTCATTTTCAGGCTGGGTCAAATGGTCGTGGCCAGCACGATCCTAGGCAGGTGTGCTAGCCGACACACACAAGAATCTGGCTCGAGTGTCGCCGGTGACGCTGCCATACTGGAAGGGCCGGGCAGGAGGCTTGTCATTAAGCTTCCATCCGGCATTTGAACGTGTCAGAATGCGGGCGAATGTAGAATGCCAGAGGCACAGCGCCGTTGCTCGTCCTTTCCGGCTGAGAGTCATCTCATGACAAATATCGCCTCGTGAGAAGTGGTCCTCTGGCTCACGTGTCTCGGAGCCTCGTCTTGTGTCCATTAAGATACGAGATAAGATCACCCCTGACAAGCAGCATGCGCTACATTGTTAATTCGCAACGGCATGGAGCTCCAAGCATGGCTATGAAACCATTCGGATTACTGGGAGCTCAAACTTTAGCAAAATTTTTGCCGCTTACATTGGCATTCCCTACTCATCTACAATGTTACCTTATGTCAATCAGGCAAGCGATATCGGTTAACCGTCTCTAGAAAATTGGTTGCTTTTGGGTGTAGGATAGGCTGTTATGTAGACGAGCTTGGTTATAAGAACAGATGAACAACTCGAGGGCATGCCATGGGCCTTCAGACGAACATACGCATACTTCAGATGCAACCACATATTCAATGCGCACCCTGAAGGGACTGAGACGCCCTTGAAGTATATCGGCATAGAAATGGTCCTACCGAGCACCCACACTATGATGGAGTTAACTCGAAGAGAGCCTATTCTAGCTGCACAACGCTCGTGAGACAACCAAGTTTCAGGCTTCAGCCGGCCGCCACAGCTCTTGCTTCATATTTGCTGTAGACAATGTGGAGTAGGATATAATAGACATGATATAAGCCACAAGAGGTACTCAAAATCACCATTGACCATGTTCCGTCACCCTGACAGTGCTTCAAGCGCCATGGATGAGCCCGAAATCGGCATCCCGCCACATACAAGGTCAGTCCAGTACGTAGACGTGAAGTCGGGAAGCGGCCTGTTGTCCGGTGCCAGATCAATCATCTTGCCATCTTTGTAGAGTGGCCAGTGATACTTCTTTTCCAGAGAATGGGGGTTCTGCGCAAAGGAAACCCAGGCATCTGCAACGATCAGCACAGGGTAGCTATCGCCAATGGAGTACGGGGATAGGCTTACTCTGCATGTAATTGCTAGCCTCGGCCTGCCCTTGAGCCGGGGAGCTGTATGTACCAAAGATCATCGGCACGTCGCCTTTCGGCGGTTAGCCGGGCGTTCGATGGACCGATACAATGCATGACTTACTTGCGTGGACGGCTCCAATTCCTGTCCAGTTGCCGTGGTACATATACACCCAAACCGGTAGGTCGTTCTCAACACGATACCTTGCGCAGCCTCGTCAGTAACAACCCCGTTTGGTCAGGGAGATGGAAATCATACTCTGCCGCTTGCTTTGCTGGACAGGTGAAGACAGTGTGAGTTATCACTGGAACCCCTGGGAACTCATCCGAGTTGCTGCCGATAAGCATTGGCTGGTGATTCAACCGGTTAGCAGACTCACAACACTGCTGCATGATTGGGAAAGCTGCTCACGATTTTCGCCATCATGCCCTGGGCTGCGCGCTCGGTGTAGTTTGAGAAGACGACCGTTTCGTCCACGACTGGCACAAAAGCAGAAGCCTTGCTGCCCAGCCCGGCGAGGATCCCATCAACCGAGACTCTGCGCATGCAGACCAAATCTGCTGGATCGCAGTTGACACTCTTCGCTAGGCTACCCCAGGACTGGTGACTCGAGGCATTCGCGAGGAGTAAATTAGTTGTACCGGATTGCAAGACAGCCGCATGGACCAGAGGCTCATCGTGGTACTATTTCGCAAATGTCAGCTGTCGTGTCTCCACTAAGGCTGATGTTCCGCAGTGCGAACTCACGGCGTATGTATACAAATCAACGGATGCAGCCCCTGCAGACTCTCCGAATAGCATGATCCTCTGGGGATCTCCTCCGAATCGGCGAATGTTTTTCGATACCCATTGAACAGCAAGCCGCTTCGCACGACTTAGAAAACGTCTCGCAGGATTTCCGCCGTGAATAATACTTACCTGGTCCAGTAGGCCGACATTCTGTTTACCATCTGGTATACCCGGCGCGTTGGGGAACCCAAACACACCGAGGCGGTAGCTGGAAATTAGTGCAAGTGGGTATAGCCGGCCCATCGAAAGGGGTCTTACTTGATCGTCACGACAATCACATCTTCGTGATCGCGGACAATGTTCAAGGCGTCCACGTTGTCTTCGGAACCGGCGCCCATCGTGTAACCGCCTCCGTGGATGTACAGCATGACAGCTGCTGGCCGAGAGAGACTTTTTGACGAAGGAGTCCATATGTTGAGACTCAGACAGTCTTCCGAGATGTTGGGGGCAATGTTTCTGTCTTGAGGGCAACTCGGGCCAAAAGAAGTCGCGTCAACTCGCGATGACTTCCTGGCTTTTGGTGGCGCCCATCGCAGGTCTCCAACAGGAGCTTCCGCGTATGGGATCCCAAGGAATCCTCTAACACTGCGTTCCGAGTCGACGTAAGCGCCACGAACCTGGCCAGTTGACGTTTTCACGCAGAGTTCCGATGCGTAGGTGCCTGCCATAAACAAAGCGCAGAGCGCGGGTGTGACCACGTTGCGTACCACGACCATGTTTGTCGCAGGCGTTCTTCAGCTTGGTGTACTTTGCCTGCCAACATACCCCTCTTTAAGTACAGTCGATGAAAGCCTCGGTGAAGAGGATTCTGTCCTGGAAACCGGACAGTGAGTTTCGACCAACCGGTCAAGTGCGATGACGCTGCGACGGCCACCGGCCCGAACGCCGGTTGCTTCTCCCCAAACGGTGCGGTAGTGCTCGCAGAAGACCAGCGACAAGGATATCCCCATGGCTTGGCCAAACCCCCACATCCGGTTTTATTGACTGGGGGAACCGGGAGGGAAGTGTCACACGACAACCTCCCGGGAGACTGGCACCTCGTCAAGGCAATAGAGATCAAGAAATATACCCATTCAACAAAATGTGGTGTCTTTGGGTTTGCCGACTTGATTGAGTATAGAAATGACTGTATGGCTCAGGTATATTTCCTAAATCAAGACAGGACCTTGTTACTCCTTGAAAGGTTTCACCTACACAGGTCTCATGCAACCTTTGTTCACTGAACGCATGCTATCCGACCTGGAACACATGTTTGTTGTGGGTATACCCGACCCGGCTCCTCTGCGGAATCGAGAGATCCTCGCCTGTTCCGTTGCAATCGTGCCCGGGCCGGGAGACACTTCCTCGAGGTGGGCCAAGGTGGGCAAGGCGTTAGTATTTATCGAAGAACGCTGTACACGAGTGGAAGGGATTAGCCTCGTAACCGACCCCTACGGTAACCTTCGGTGGTCGCGCCTTAGCGCGACCCTGCCAGCCATCCGGTCAATTTTTCAGGTTGAAGCTATTCAAAGACCAACATCTCAACCAATTTTGAAGCAAATGTATTATAAATAGATAAGAATGAAAGCTCTATTCCTCTGCTACCTGCCGAGATTGTCGCTGCCTGATTACAGCTAATTCTCGCCTAATAAGGTCGTCCATAAGAGCTACCATTACACCACGATATCTCATCCTCCACCTCTTATTTTCTTTCTCCTCGTCAATTTTTAACTCAATCCGCTTCATATTAGCAACCTCATTACTAGAAACAATGCCTCCTTTGCGTAAATGGCGCTTAGATAGAGATATTCGGTCTGCGCGATCTCTAGCACCTTGTGTAAAGCGCTTTAGTTCCACCTCCATAGTCTCCACGTATGCAGCAAATTGCTTACCACCACGAAGGACTGCCTCTAGCTGCGCTCGTGGCCTTTCTTGAAGCTCTTGTATAGCACGAAGTCTCTCGCCAAGAGAATGAAATCTTGCTGCAGTTTTCGGTGTACTACCCATTGAATCATTGCTATCGTCACCCGAGCTAGGGGGGTTCTCTGGATGCGCAAACTCAGGTATATTGCGTAGAACAATCTCTGGATTAAATGGCCATATACCAGTATCTTGAAATCCATGCCGGATAGTGCGCATGACGAAGTATCCATGGCCTTGCTGAATAGAAAAGATATCAGCCTCACCTTTGAAAACGTTAGGGAAGAGAGCGCGGTGGACTATGCACTGAAGTCAGGTAACTCAAAGACATTGGGAGATATCAGAAAAAGGTTAGCCGGCCCTAATCCATGATGTGCGCATCTAGTGCTGCCGCACGAGGACGCAGCCGAAAAGTAAGGTAAGGATCAGATATATTGCTTTGCGGCTTGGGCATATCAATGTGCCAGTGGTCAATCGGCACCTGGAACTGTCAAGGGACAAAGTGTTTGACTAACGAAACCTTTTTTCTAGAACCCAAGCTTTCTGAATCTATTGGGCCTACTGACTTTTGAAGTTTTTCGATAGTCATCACCAACGGCTGCACATCAACTTGGAGCCAAATTATGTCTCAAGTGCCAGTGGAACAAGCGGAATCTAGGATTTCAAGAACTAGGGTCTTTTGGGTACCTACTAGAGTCTATCATGTATACCACTTTATGGTCCGGTATTGGTCTGAGGCTTGCAGTGCACTATGTAAATTTTCCAATGACGCCTACTCTATGGGTGCTATCTCCATTGGTCACTCACCTCCTTCTCTTACCTCAACTAGACGGGAAACAAGAGCCCGTGTGTCGGACATTGGAGAACAGACAGGTTATTAATGGAACGCAGCGAGTCTAATCCTAAATTAAAAATCACTTCCATGGAGTATGCCGCAGCATTTTCACACTCCGGCTCAACCCTCAGTCGGTTGCTGCTTTCAAACGGGCCACTTTCCTCCCCACAGTTGTTCCTGTTGGCTACTCCAAGAATAGAGCCGATCTACAGCCTGATTTACCTCTTTATTCCACCGCTCCTGTTCCTCCATACTGGATTTCAAGGTTCTGTAATCGATCGTCAAATCCCTGACGTCCCAAAGCCCACGACAAGGAGATAAGCTTGTGACTTACTCGATCCTCTTTTTTGAGCCTATCAAATCCTTAACTTCATTCTCATCGATCGCGGGTTCTACGGCATCATACATACTCTTCCAGAAGACTGCTGACGTCTAGACTATTGACCTCTATACGATCCGAACCACGATCCGAACCACGATCCGAACCTTCGGCAACTTTTCCATGCCTCCACTGGTTGCCTTCCTTGTCTGGAGAATCCCAGTAATCGCGAACTTCTCTGGCGTTGTCGTCATGGATAGGTTCGGAAAACCGAAAATCATCTCGTTGCCGGGTGGAGTCGGACGTTACAACCTTCAGTATAGAGCGAAACGCCTCAAGACGAGCCGTTTGAGACAGTGGCATATGATGGCCTCGAGCATTTGCATTGGAAGCCATTTGAAGGCTGTAGAAATGTGGAGATAATAAGGAACAGGTTATGAAAAAGATAAGGTGAAACTGTCAATATGTATTCCACCGATTGCAAACGAGTATAAGCCGCTTCTCCTACAGGGCAGCAGTGTGAGCCTTTTTCAGTACCCTCAAAAAAGAAGAAAGAAAAAGAAAAACCATAAAATTAAAGCGGTCAAACATTATCACTGGGTATTAGATTTATAGGCCAGCGGCCAGACTGCAGTGAGTGGGTGACGCTCCTGACCACGATGATAGCCCAGCTTCACTTCCTGCTCTACATAAAGCCTGCTTACATTCGTACACTGCCAAATCGGAAACAATCATAGGAGATGTACAGTACTGTGTTATCAGAAGCTAATAGAATATTGGGTGGCTGCGGGTGATTTAAAGCCCTATGCACTTTGATATGTTGAGATTTAACTTTGACGATATGTGTCCTGTAGACGGTCCCAACACTTGAAGTTGAGCTTACGCACATAATTTCGCTGGCCTAGGCTTCGCAACCGTCAGCTGGCAGTTTCACTGTGTATTGACCTTCAAATGAAAGCCTTGAAGGAGGCAGGCGGACACGTGCGCAGCCTAGTTATCTGTGTCTGCTAGCCGCTCGTGCGCTCGGTCGTAGTCTTTGAAGCCAGCTTTCGCGTATCTGCTCCTCCATTTGGGTCTCCACATGATTCTGAGGTTTTTTGTCGATTTTCTGGGATTGCTGATCGGAACGCCACCCCGTTTCGGACTGAGGGTATCGCTGGAATTGTCGGACCCGATGCAGTCGCCCAGACACTTTCAATGGCGGTCGGGAAGCCCCGGTCAGTCGGATACGCCTGACGGTAGATCGCACTTGCTGCTGCTGCTGCTGCTGCTGTTGCTGCTGCTGAGAGCGACCCATGATTGTTCTGGAGTAGGTGGGCTTAGCCAGGGGGCTGAAAGTGAGGATGCAATTGTTGATACCATACTTGGTAGGTATGACATTAATAAAGCAATTATTAGTTCACCGTAACATCTCGGCTTCTTTATATCTAAGTCGGCGTCAAGATTGGCCTCCGTACATCGCAGCATGATAGTTCCGGGCAGCCGGTATCTTCTGGAGTCAACCGGCTGTTACTTGCGGTGGCTAAGGAGAAGCCATCCAATATTCGACGGTGGCTAATCAAGTGGCTTGGTTCATAGATGAACACATATCTCGCGGCAGTCGAATATAACCCGCAGAATTCTCACCGACAAGCCCTCGGTTAGGCCGATATCTGGTGCATCTGGGGACAAGCTCGCGTTCACCCCCAGCGTCAAGGCGTCCGTTCGAGCCAAGTCAAGTGCAGTGATTTCACCCACTAGTATCGATGTCAAAGACAGGAGCACTTCGGCCCACGCAATGGCAATACCAACCGACTCGCCCGTATTCCCGTCATCCGGAACATCACCAGCAAACTCGATTATATTCACAGGGGCAGGGACACAGAATCTAGGTATGTCTGCAATGGTATGTAGGAGATATCATTCTATTGTCCTTTCTTTGATTCCTTTGGCACTGGGGCTCGGACCGATTTTAAGTGTCGTTTTTCGCGGATCTGATCCGATCGTTTTGATCGATTCCACTTTATCACCGAGTTTCCAATAAAGATCAACCGGTAACATCCTCTTTCCATCTCTCGTCCGAACCTCGAGGCTGTCGCTTCTACCATCATGTTTGACAACCGCATTCCCACCATTGTCTCTAACCACTCTGGTGATTTCCTTAATCAGCATAGCCAACCCCGTAAGATCATTGCCATGATCTTACGGGGTTATCTCACGAGTGACATCTTCGACTTCTGGCGGTCTAAATAAGCCGCCATTGTGGTAGGCACGGACAAGATTGGGTGTTTGCGATACCCACAGCTGCAGAAGGACTTCGTGGATGCGAATAGGATTACGAGATGCCCGTGTTTTGATTTCAAGAGTTGACTGAATCGGCGCCTGTTTGCCTTCTTCTTTAATGACTAGTTTGGAGTCGGGGGCACGACGAGAGTGACTTGTGGATCGCGCAAGAGACAGGGTTTCCATCTTGTTCAGTAAATTCCCATGATCCGAATCCACAGTTTGAGTCTGAACTCCTGAATGTTCGCCCAGATATCCGTCAGTTTCGTAGCGCACGACAGATTTCAAATCGCCGAACTTGTAGGAGATGACTCTATGATGTCCGGTGCTCTGGGGAACCTGAATAGTGGTGAATGCTTTCTCAAACTCGTGCCCATAGCCTCTGAACTCATGTGGTCCAATGACCGTGTAAGTTTCGGTTTCTGCCCGACAAAAAATTGCTGTATTCTTCGTGACCTCAACATCGATAGTGAAAGGTTCAAGTCCATTTTTAGAGAGACTTGGATTAACGAATGACAGGAGTTTGCGAACATTGTTTCGATCGGTTATTAGGTCAACTGTCTGGATGTTGTATGAAGGATTTTCAAGATACAACGAGCGAAAAAGTGGCTCTAGCAGACTTTCAGGATGACGAACCGCTTTTTGAGCGATATAAACAAGCCCGGAGTCTTTGGGCACCTTCTTGGGGGTATTAGGTGGACACCAAAGCGGAGGGCAACCGGGGACAGCGATCGTGTGGGGTGGAGGATTCAATCCAATTTTAAGAAGACAAACGCTCGACCTCTGTGATGGAAGGCCCTCTTTTCTCGAAATTTGTCAAATCTGGGCGAGGAATGTCTGCGACCCAAAGAGAAGCCATTGTTGCTTTGGATGCGTCATGGGTTCTTGAGAGGAGGGGGTTGGGACTGAAAAATTTATTCATGAAAAATATTTATTTTAGCATAATTCATAGGTTTGCTGCGCTCAATTAAATCGCCTTTGGACAACACATACTTGCATGCACTTGGCCAATTTCAACTCAGTCTGCGAAGCGGGGGAACCCTCCTCTACAAGGTCATAGCACTTGCTTACCTTGTTGATAAACAGTTTACCTGACAAAAGTACAACGGCCTGAAGCATTCCCTTCAAAGCCACCATATTTCCTGGATCAGCGTGCTCGAGCCTTAAGAAAGAGGGTTTGCGAAGGAAAAGCCTGACGAGGGCGTCGGAAGTTCAGACCTCTCACGTAGAGTTTCACATGCCTCCTCATCGAACTAACATCCGAAGGCTTGATCGTTGGCCATCTGAAGTTCAAGGCTTCAAGTCAGTTTCAAAGTATTCCATGAAGTGGGGTAGATGTCCATACGTGGCACTGATGCGCTGAAGTGCTGTGTTAGACTGTGGATCAATCAGAGATACATAAATCGAAAGTGTGGCGCTGATCGTGCTTGTGCTTCAAGGTTCTCTGCCCTTGCAAATTACCCCACATCATGCCAAGAAGTCAAAGTCCATGAAAAAGGTAAAAGTGTCAGCGATTTTGTGTCATGTGCAGAGATATAGAGAAGGTTACTACTAAGTAGGCCTAACCAGATAATAATCTAAATACTAGATAATTATAATACTCATTATATATATAGATAGATAGATAGATAGATAAGGTTAGATATAGAGGGGAGAGGATAATATCTTCTCTAGCAGGCCCTGGCTGGGTATCCTAACCCATGACTTAGTTAGTCAGTACTAATATCTATAGTAATACAAGGCCGCTTGGTAGCCATCTCCCTTTCTAGTACATCCCATTCCCCACCTGCTCGCCGCTTGCGTGGGCCCAGGTACGTCTTAAAGCCCAGGAAGCCATGCCACTTGCGGCTAATCGCCTGGTATTGGATCCGTCGGCCTTCTACATGCCCCGGGGCTTCCTGTAGCCCGCGTGCGTAAACAGTCCCGGCAGTCCAGGACGTATGACCACCCTGTTGCTCAATATAAGAGTCGTTCACACCATAATCGCGTTTAAACCCATCACACAAAAGATAGACCCTGGAGATAGCAGTAGCTGCATGCTGGTAGAGGCTAATATTTATCTTCGTGCCAAGATGGGCCTCTGCCTCCCGTGCTAACATAACACGCAACCGGCCAGACTCCCAGCTATCCTCCCCCTTAGCCCAGAGGAACCTGGACGGGGCCCTTGTCTGCCCCAGCGCCATCAGCTCTAGTGATTCCTGGAAGGGGAGAACAAGCCATAGTTAGTAGACAATATGCTTGCTCACCTCGTGGGGCAGATACCAATAATTAATCTTGGTAGACCCAAGGATATGACAGCCCTTGTAATACATGGTTACTAATCCTACCAGGCCATTCTCTAGGAAGATATTGCAATGGCGGCCATGTATGCTATTGCTATGCCGCAAGCTTAGCAGATCAGTGCCCTGGCTTGGCTGGCCAGCTTTTATATAGCAGACTAGGAGCAGATATTCCAGGAACTGGTCCACCTTCTTAATGTATTTAATAGCTGCCATAGGCTGCTAGTGTACCTTCCCCCGGAGCTGCTGGACATCTAAGAACATTAAGCGGAGGGAGGTGGTAGAGAGGACATGATTTAGCAGCCACTGGTGGCCTACCACGAGAGCCGCCAGGCTCCCCGCATGCTTCAGGAAATTAAAGCCATCTTGACTCTTAGCAGGGTTGTCATGCAACTCTAAGAGTCTGACTTCAGGTACTACTATTTCCCAGCTGCACTGGCGGTCCTTGATCAGCAGGAGATCGCGTAGCGCCTCCCCCGCAAGGCGCACCTTGTGTTGCAGGAAGTCGCGGATGGCGTCCATGCTCATCTTTAACTCCTGGTAGCTCAAGGTTCCCTGATTATCACTCCAGTAGAACTGGCCAAGGATCGTGGTGTTATTGCGCATCTTCATGGCAAAGGCGCGGAGCCGCGTTATCCAGGTGAATGGAGAGCTGGTGTTATAGGTTATGAATCCCTCTCGCATCTTATTTAGGGCAGTCCCTGGGTGAGGGACAGCACGTTCTGCTGTGGCTAGAACTGCCTGCTGGACCACAAGCAGCTGCGCATTCTTGACGAGTGTGGAGAGATTTGAGGTGTAGGAGCACGCATTATAGAATACCCTCTTCTCCCTGTTTATGCCTAACACAGCCATAAATCTAACTACCACACTTTCAAAGAGATCCCGTAAGATGTTATGGTCCAGCCCCGCGATAAAGAACTAAAGGCAGGCTTTATCTAGCTTTCCCTTGGCTATTATATACTGGTGCTCCCTGCTGTTCTGGGTCACTGCTAGAGGATGATTGTCCAGTACCAGGCTATGGACTATCTCTAGCTGGCTATCCCGCCCATGGCCCTGGAGTTCACTGGCATGGTAAAGCATCTGATCCAGCCACACTTGCTGCGGGCGCGTGAGCCAGTGGCTAAGCCAGGCTGGTGTATCAGACCATGTTGAGCAGTAGGCAAAGCAGATTAGTTGTTGCCAGACTTGGCCATACCGCCGCCGGCTCGCGTCTTGGAAGTTAATAAAGAGGGGGCGATCCCAGACCTGGGGCCGGTGGAGGACACTGTTAATCCATATCAGGTCAAACTAATTAACCTTCTTCTCCCAGATGGACTAGCAGACTTGGAGAACCAGATAATGGACAGGCTCCACTAAGGTGGCCAGCAGTGGCTTGGTCCTTGGATTAGGCAGGGCGGCCAGCTGGGTTAGTACTGCCAACTCATGGCCCTGCACATACCAGGCCCACTGGATTAGGTCGGGCCAGGGACAGACCTCAGTTGAACTCTGGGGGGAAGGAATTAGTCCACTAGCCGCCTCTGCCGCTGCCTGTCGAGCTTAGAGGTCCCTGAGGGCCTGCGCGCGAGCAAACTCCAGCTTGGAGACCAGCCGGACGCGCCTTGGCCCATCCCCATTGGGGCTGGTGGGTGTCTTGACCGCGAAGAAGCTGCTCCCACCCGCGATGGGGAAGAACCCCTGGCAGTAAAGTGGCTGCCATAGAAAACGGGGGTGGCAACCTTGGGGCCAGCGCCTGGCACGCGTGGTCCCTGGAGCTCCGTGGCTCTTCTGGTAAGGCTTGGCCATAACCTCTATGCTCCGTGCCACCTAGGGGCAGTGCGGGCAGCCCAGGCCATGGAAGAGGGTCAGGCCTTCAATTGGAGGGCTACTTAGCGCGGGCACTAGACAAGGCTCCTTGCTAGGGTCTTACCAGGGGTGCTGCATCATCTAGTCTAGCATTATCTGCCTAAGTGGACCACTAGCGGCCAAGGATGCCCTTGGTGCTTCTTCGCCAGGTGGATTCTAAGGTGCGGTGGGCAGACAGCATACCCGCATGGGGTGCAGATCCAGACCTGGTAGGTAGGATTATAGACAAGAAAAAAAAATTGCTCACGGGGAATATATTGGCTATAACCAGACTTAGAAGCAGGGCCAGAAGTAGAAGAAGGCGAGGGAAGTTAGGCTTTACATTCTATATAAAGGGGGTGGGTGGTGTTGTTAAGCAAGATTCCAGGACCAGTTACACCCCGCCTGGACGTGTTGGTGGGGAGGAACAACGCGTTTAGTTGGTTAGGTAAGTCCATCTCGCGAGTAATAAGGGTGGGAAGGGAAAAAAAGAAAGCATATACTAGTTGCACACAAGAGCAAGTATTGGCTTAAGAACCTGGCGTGGATGATCAACCTGGCTTGTTCGAGTCCGTTGAGTTGGCTGAGAGATCAATTGTGTCGCAGCATACGGACGTCCCCTTCCAGGTTACAGGTGAGGTGGCACCGTTCTGGAGGTGAGGCGCCGCGCTAGGAAGTCACCTGACTAATATTACGGCTTCCGACGCTAAACGTCATAAGTATTAATTACCAGGCAGCTGAACTTTACGCATCCCTGACACTTATAATTAATAGCATTAACTGCTTTTTAACTGCTGTCTAGCTAATTAATCTTTATATTTCAGTATTTCTCTGATGTATCTTTGCTCGACGTTCCATAAGCTCTAGTTCTTTCTCCTCATTCACAAGCTGTTTTGCCTGGTTTTGAAGCTGCTTCTCACGTATTTCTTCCTCTTTATCCTTTAGTCGAAGCTCTAGCTCTCGAAGTTCCAACGCTTGTCGCTGTTGCTCAATGGTAAGGATATTCTGCGATGACACCCGACGGAGGCTTTGGGAGGAGGCGATTGAACTACTTAGCAAGCAGTTAGTAAGTAGTTGGTAACTGGTTAGAATGTGTTGTATCATACCCTGAGGCCCGTGACTGTGATTGAGATCTTCGAGGTTGTAATTCATCGCGGGCGCTTGTTGTTGAGCGACTAGACGGTGAGCGACGTCGCTTGCGTGACCCTAAGAAAGTAAAATGTTTAGTTAAAATTTTTACTATAGAAATATATAGCATATATATATACTTCTTACCATCCCGTGACATGTTCCGTAGGAAATTAGCTTCCATGTTTGTTGTCCGATATGAATTGTGAATACCAAATCGAGTTCGATTTATATATTGGAGTACATCATGTTGGTCGAGTTTCGCTGAACTAAGGGAAGACTCCGTTAACTACTTGGTAACTGCTTGGTAACTGGCTTTAAGTACTTACTTTTGGATTGCTGCTACTAATGTTAAGCGCTTGCCTGCTGCATTAGCCTTGTGATGTGACTGTTCAGCTGAGTTAGTATGATTCCGAATAGAATCATAAATAGAGGCTGGAATATTTGAGCAGAATTTATTAAGACCAGCTTTGATAGCTGGTTGCTTTTTATGCTCTGCCCAGGCCTGCACTTTTGGTTCCGAATACCCTATATCAGTTAGCAACTGATTGCAAAGCAGTTAGGAAGTACTTACGAATTAGCAGATCACATAACTGGTCATAATCACCTTCAGACTTGCAGTCAATTAAGGCTGACATTCGGCTCCATACCCCAGACCCCTTGTTCTGATTTCCAACCGCCTCTGTTATAGTTCGAAAGAAATGAACACGGCAGAATATAATAATTCCTTTTAGTTGCCACAGGATTGGTCGGTGGAGGGGATCAATTTCTTCAAGGAAGCGTCCAAGCCCTAAATAATTAGTAAGTATTTGATAACTAGTTTAAACTAGTTACATACCAGTATACTGTTTCGTGTCCATATCCACAACAATCCCATTTATCCCGGTGGAATGGATAGAATTAAACTGTACTGGTCGGCCAGTTATTCTTTCAATAAGAGTAAATACCCTCTTGAATAGAAGATAATAGCCGTCTGTTGAATCTTGGTCAGTAAACACTCGAAAAAGTGTGATAACTAGTTAGGTGGTTAGCAAGTACTTAGGAAGCAGTTAATAGGGCTGGTACGAACTCTTCCCATGTTCCTGAAGATAAGTCGCAAAAACTACTTCATTCACCTTCCTTTCCCTGATTCGCTTGTACGACATATCAACTTCAAAAGAGGTTAGCTGGTTCAGCAGCTGAATCTGTTCCTTAAAGGCACATAGAATCATTGTGCCATGGGTATCATGATGTCTCTCTTGTATATATTCCTGCAACTGATTAGAAACTGATTACCAAGCACTTAGTTAGTGGAGCTAATTTGTCGATATGGTTGAATCCCAAGCGCATCTTTGACTCAACTAATTTGCCGTACGCGCGCTTTAGTGGCCCAAAGCAACCAACATCTAGTGGTTGCAGAAGATGGGATGAATGAGGAGGCATGCAGATAGGAATAATATCGTTCTTCTCACAGAGCTTATCGAATTGAGGCGTAAGATGACTCCCATGGCCATCAAGGACTAGTAGTTGATATCGACCAATTTTTCGACTAGTAGTTGCAGGAATAAAGGTCTTTTCAAGCCACCGAAGGCCTATCTCATCAGTAGTCCAGCCATTTGCGCTTAATTCAACCCTCCAGTCAGGTGGTATGCCGAATTCTTCAAACCAGCCCTCAATATAGCGCTTGCCTTTAAAGATAATGCATGAAGGGACCATCCAACCACTTGAATTCATGCACTCAATTGTAGTGACCCATTCCCGATTGCCTGGTTGAATAAGATGATGCTTTCCAGGCATATCAGCTCTAGTAACTACCTTAGTAGTTGCTATAATGCCCATTGCAAAGCCAGTCTCATCAAAGTTGAAGATATCCTCATCCTGTATGCCCCACTGCTTTCGAACCTCTTCCAGCTGCTTGAACCATGCTTTAATAACCCGAGGGTCTTCGCATTTCGCGCGTGAGTAGTTGTATCGTCGAGCAAATCGAGTTTTGGCTTCATCATGGCGCTGATAAAGGATGAGACCCAGTTCTTTCCAATAAGTTGAGCAGTTGGATCTTCTTCATGTAGAAGAATATTGGCCATTTCTGCCACATGCGAAGGTCTAGGAGAAACTCCACGCATATCTCTTGATAATATCCATTTTACCAAAGATACCTCCTGGTTTTTAGAAAGCCTGTGGCCATTGGCGCGCTGTTCACTTTGAGGTTGACTTCCTTTAAGTCTGTCGCGTAATGTTGATCGAGGCACATCAAAAACAGTTGCTGCACGTTGAATACTTGAGATTTCGTGTTTTTTTAAAGCGGATATTGCGAGCTGGATCCTTCCCTCTTGCTCCACCAAGTTTCGATTTGATAAACGCGCTTTTGGTGTCATGGTGGTTGTTTGAATTACTTCACGTTGAACGCGTGGTGAAAATCGATGGTGGGTGGCGGATTGGTCGGGAATTACGTTAGTTGGCCGTACCGGCCACCCAATCACACATCTATCCATCGCTTCCCACAAATTGGTGGGCGTAGGCGCACGCACCAGGGGAACGACGGGAGCACGGGCACGATCAATTGGCCCTACAATAAAAAACAACCAATGGGAAGGCGAAGAATGGGAGGGCGGGCGGCCGATAAGGTTCAGGGAAGGGATACGGGTGGTCTCCTCAAATAGGTCGATAAGGATGGAGATGCGGAGGCGATACTGTTTGTTCACTGTTTGCAGACTTATAGATATATTTCTCCAGATATTATAACGAAGGCCAGACTGCGAATTGTGTGGAACACAAATGTGTTGTAACTCAAAATAAGACACCTTGTACCAGAGAGGGCACGATGTTCAGGGAAGATTACATATCTGTCAGGAATTGTGGGTCCTATCATTGATCGTCGACCTTCGCCACCGGAAGTCAGCACCGACATTACGAGCTACTGATTAACGATTGATACGTCCAGCGATTGGTGCAGATTCTTCTGATTCTAGAGACAGATTACGACGACATCCACTTCCTATATTGGTTTAGTTCACCCCTGAAGACTGTACATAAAAGTCCTTCACTTCGCGATAGATACAGAATGTCAGACCACTTTTCATTACGGAGGTGTGCACCAAAAGTGTTGGCCGCGCTAGTAATCCTTGGCAGGAGGCTATGTATCAAAACATTGCTGTACTAATAAATTACTATGGCAACTGTTGTAATTGAACATCGACCGCTCCTAAGTCGCTCCAAAAGCAAGAATATTGACTAAACCAGAAAGTGAAGCTATTCAGAAGCCCCTTCTGCCAGTGGAGGAAGATCTAAGCGCGTAGAGAGCTGCCCCTTCAACCGCTTACCCTTCCAGCTTCGTACATCACGATCCTCGCGGCCTTCTTTATATTCATTGCCTCCATCATGGCGAATAACTTCCTGTATATGCCTCATAAGCCTCTCAATCCAGTGTTGAATTCGTTCCTGTGGAAGGTCATCCCATGCCTTAATCCAGGCCTCCTTGCCAGTCTTCTTGTCTCTAGGAGCGCCTCGAGATGTCGTCCGCTTCTTAAGCCACATCCAACAAGGTTCAATTGCATTAAGATCAGGCGAATTACCAGGCCAATCAAGAAGCTTTTGAAGCCCATATAAACTATAT